>NC_133384.1:17701683-17899649 GCF_049309525.1 Garra rufa
TCTGTCAAATCGATTAATCACATTTAAAATAAAAGTTTGTGTTTACATAATATGTATGTGTGTGCTGTGTATGTTTTGTGTATATAAATGCACACATGTATATATTTGAAAAATATTAATAATAAGTGTTTGTGTATATATATATATATATATATATATATATATATATATATATATATATATATATATATATATATATATATATATATATATATGTATATATGTGTGTGTGTGTGTGTGTGTGTGTGTGTGTGTGTGTGTGTGTGTGTGTGTGTATATATATATATATATATATATATATATATATATATTAGGGCCGGGACTCGATTAAAAAAATTAATCTAATTAATTAGAGGCTTTGTAATTAATTAATCGAAATTAATCGCATTTTAATCGCATATAAATATTTGACCTGAGAACAGTGATAAGTAAGTTTTTTTCATATGGATTTTTAGTACACCATTGAATAATGACTGAATACATAAACTGAAGCAACAAAATATTGTTTATTTTTGTTCAACCAAGTCCAACAGACCAGTGCAATATTGCCATTAACTGTAGCAATAGGATACAGTGTTTCCCATAACGAAAACATTTATTTCAGTGAAAAAATAAATCCAAAACTCTCTATTTTAACATTTTGAACAATTGGGCTTTACAATCTTTTGCTATTTTTTTTTTTAATAAATTCTTGTGTTTTAATTTTTCTCATAATCAAATGAAAGCATAAACATTTATTTTTAATCAAATGAAAAATAAACCTTTTTAATTTTTGGAGGTTTGCTGTTAAAATCAATAAATAATAATAATCATAGTATTTTTTTCTACAATTAAGTGGTTAATCTTGTTGTTATATTTATTTTTTTATCATATATATTGTTTTTTGTCAATTATTTAAATAGGAATATTGTTCTGTTTCATGTTAAACCGTACTTTTATTTTGACAGGTTGCCGTGAAGTTTCTGTGTGTATACAGTATGATATGATGCTAGTTTTCTCAAATGAAACGGTAAAAGTGACACTCACAGTAGCTTTGGAGATTGAGTCTATCTGTTCATTTGAGATGCAAATGCCAAAAATTAACGGGAGCATCACGCCTGCAGTGTAAAAAAACGCGTCTCTGCCATTCCAACATACAGAGGCAAACAGTATATGCAGGATCCATATTAAAACGGTCTTTTTGCATTTCAGTTTTCACAGACACTAGTCCATATCGCGATTTGAATTAAGTGACAGACCAACTTTTGATTTATCAATCCATAAATCGACGAATTTACGTGGCATTCCGCGCTATAGTAAATTCGGTTTTTATGAATGGAGTCCGCGATCCAGTCCGTGTTTTCTTGGAGGAGACATTGTAAACGCGCCCCCCTAAGATAATGGTAGGGGAAACACTGGCATATTTAGAAATATACTAGCCTTCATTTCAGAAATTCAGGTACCCTATAGGTAGGTAGACCTTCTGTAAAAGCATTGAGGTGATACATGAGGCTCGATGTGCTGCGGTGATATGCGCATTCCGCTAGTTGGTGCTACAGTATAATCGGTCCGCCGCTGAAACTCATCCAGTGAGAAACGTTCCGCGGTGCAAAATTAAGTGCGATTAAAATGCGTTAAAAAAAATTAACGCGTTATTTTTGTGTAATTAATTAATCTAAATTAACGCGTTAAAGTCCCGGCCCTAATATATACACACACACACACACACATACACTTACATACATACGTACTGTGGCGAGGCGTCTGCCCGCCCCCCTAATTTTCATCACCACCCCGTCCCGTATTCGCCGCCCTTCTCCAGGCTCCCGACGGGAGTGGGTGTGTAGGGGAGAGGAGGGGCGTGTAATTGGCTCGGGCTGGCGGCGTGTGATGGGGACACCTGATGTGAATGAAGCCTCATCACCGCCGCTGTTTAAATACCGAGCGCGCCTCTCCTCGAGAGACCGGTCTCTTTTCCCCCCGTGCATGCACGCTGGTGTCCTCGCGGGTCCAGGAAGGGGTGAAGAGGGAATCCCGCACCGCCAGGAGGAAGAGTCGCCGGACCCGCCGTCCGGTTGAGGTTCGCACCCGAGACGGCCGCGGGCCAGGATGCCGGGCCGTATTCCCCGCTGGAAGCTCCGGACAGCTCAAGAGGGACGAAGCCGCTAGAGATGCCGCCGCCCCTAGCACCCCGGTACAGCGAAGGGAGCGCGTGCGGCCGGCCGGACTCCGCCCCTCTCCTGGACCCTTCCCCTCTGAACACTACCTTCCCGTCACGCTGCCCCAGCACCCGAGGACACCAGATTCCCCTTTTATTTTGGACACTATTTTACTTTATGGACTCACTTTCCCTTATTTTCTGTTTAATAAAAGCCTCTCCGAGGCCTGACGCCACACCCACTGTGTCTGTCGTTTGCCCCTCCCGCCACAGTACGTATACAGTCAAGCCCGAAATTATTCATACCCAAATTGCTGACTTAAAGTAACTTTTATTCAACTAGCAAGTTTTTCTTTTATTAGAAATGAAAATGTCTCCCAGAAGATAAGACGATGTACAAGAGGCATCATTGTGGAAAAAATTATTACTCATCTTTTATTTACATTTGAACAAAAAGTGGCATGTCCAAAATTATTCATACCCTTCTCAATAATCAATAGAAAAGCCTTTATTGGCTATTACAGCAGTCAAACGCTTCTTATAATTGCTGACCAGCTTTTTGCACGTCTCCACTGGTATTTTTGCCCATTCATCTTTAGCGATGAGCTCCAACTCTTTCAGATTGGAGGGTCTTCTTGCCATCACCCTGATCTTTAGCTCCTTCCACAGATTCTCAATTAGATTTAAGTCAGGACTCTGGCTGGGCCAAAAACGTTAATGTTTTTGTCTGCTAACCATTTCTTCACCACTTTTGCTTTGTGTTTTGGGTCGTTGTCATGCTGAGATGTCCACTGGTGCCCAAGGCCAAGTTTCTCTGCAGACTGCCTGATGTTGTTGTTAAGAATTTTAATGTATTGCTCCTTTTTCATGGTGCTGTTTACTGTGATTAGGTTCCCTGGTCCACCGGCTGAAAAATACCCCCAAAACATTAGGTTCCCATCACCATGTTTGACAGTGGCAATGGTGTTCTTAGGGTTGAAGGCTTCTCCTTTTTTTTACGCCAAATGAAGGCTACATCATTGTGGCCAAACAATTCAATTTTTGTTTCATCTGACCATAAAACAGAAGACCAGAAGTCCTGACTTGTGAGCAGCCACAATGCGCAGCCGCAGGTCCTCAGTGAGCTCCTTTGTCTTAGCCATGACTGTCCACAAACCAACAGCAGAGACCTTCTGTTTTCACCTGTTGAGTTGATTCAAACAGCTGTTCCCAATGAAACAGGGTAATTAGGATGATTTAGAACAGCTTGGACGATTTTGAATGGTATAGAATTTTGGATTTTCCCATAGACTGTGACAGTTTGCAAAGGGTATGAATAATTTTGGATGTTCAAATGTGAATAAAAGCTAAGAAATACTTTTTTCTACAATGTTGCCTCTTGTACATCATCTTATTATCTTTTGGGAAAAGCCTGTGTCATTTCCGGTCCCAAAAAATCTTGCTGGTTGAATAAAAAGTAACATTAAGTCAGAATTTGCCTGGGGTATGAATATTTTTGGGCTATATATGTATACAACAGTCTTTCTGGTTCTCAAATATGATTGGTTGAGAACCGTGAGATATTGTACTGGTATTTCCCGAGTGTCATGACGGACACCCAAATCCCGTATAATTTTATAAATATTACTTGCTGTCAATGAATCACAGTGCCTTATTAGACTGCATGAAATGTCGAAATTGCATTTATTTACTAAATACTTTAACTAAATCAGTTAATTGAAATTGTCATTATGGTGTTTAAATTTATGGTTGGATATGAAATATAAAAAAGGCTTGATAGCAGATTAAAGGAGACCTATTATGCCCTTTTTAAAATATGTAACATAAGTCTTAGGTGTCCACAGAATGTCTCTGTAAAGTTTCAGCTCAAAATAACCCACAGATCATTTATTATAAAATGCCTATTTTGAGTGGAAGCAGAAACACACTGTTTGTGCATGTCTCTTTTAAATGCAAATGAGCTGCTGCTGCTCCCCGTCCCCTTTTATTTTAGAACAGGGCTGTGTCTTTACAGCTCATACCTTGAATACTTTGCCAAAAAACATCTGTTCGGTTTTGATTGTAAACTTCTGATAAACGTTTTTCTGAGTGCAAACATCCAAAGCATGCGCACAGAAAGCGGCTGTCACATGACATGTGAGCACTAAAGTTCTCTTTCACGTCTTATTGCATGTAAACTGTCAAATACAAATAAATTTAATATAAATCTAAATTTTTATGTTAAAAACACACAGGACAGGAGTTACTAAAACAGTTGGTTATGTCTGTGAAGGTAAACAGCTGGAAAAGAAATTGCGTGTTTATATTAGATCTGTGTGACAGCAGCGTAATACACAGTAAATAAATAAATGCACTGCTCTCTTGTTTCCTCTGAGGCTGGGACTCTAAATAGTTCTGTGCTCATCTGTGCAGCCAATGACAGAACAGTTAGCATGCTTTCCTCGAACTTTTGCTGTGACGTTAGAACTGGTATTCTGTTGTCGCTTGCGAAAACAAAATGAAAGTTCTGTAGGTGGAAGCGCGCAGATTATGAGGCGGTAATATTATAATAAGGTCCCCTCACCACGTCACGGGGAGAGTGAAATCTGAGAGCCTTGTTTTTTTTCGCATGCTTGCAGAGAAAGACTAACGTTTTCTGGATTGGTAGATGCACTAGGGACTGGATTATAAAACTTAAACATAGAAAAAGTCAGGTTTTCATGAGATGTCACTTTTAAAATTCACTGTGGGGCATTTAATCATCCCAAAATTATATTTTAGGGTCATTTTTGCAGCTCTCAGTGTCATTTTTCCCTTTAGCTCTTGTTATGTACAGACCTAGGTGTCAGATCAGATGTAGAGTATGTTTAATAAAATAGGGAACATATATAGTTCCTTATTTGTCCACGTGGTACAGAGTCCTTAAAAGGCGTAGGTTAAGTCTCCAAAATAGGCTGTAGCTACTGAGAAGGCCCCCTGCCGTAGCTGACGGGGGGTCAACAGAGAGCAGTTTCCCTTCTGTGCTTGCTGTTGCTCCACCATTGCCAGCAGATAGGCTTAGTCCTCTAGAAAGCACAGCTCATACCTCATCCTGCTCGCACATGTTTCTACAAGCGCCTGTTGCCTCTTAACCCCTCACAACTCCGCTTAGCTTTAATTGCATCTCAAATAAACACCGCATTAATCCTATCCTGCAGGGGGAAAAAAATCATTGGTTTTACTTTGTCACTATGCCACTGTATTCGACATTGTTTACAACAAAAAGGTGTTGAGATGGACATTTTTGTCCCTTTTGCTTTTGATTTGCACTCTTCTGGTTTGTGGGTGATTTAGTGTCATGTTCTCGTGGCTGCTTCTCTGAACGCTTGCAGTCTATGCCTGTAGCTCTCTTGATCTTTGATAAATAGTGTGTACAACAGCCTGGCGGAGGCACAAACACCAGTTATGTTTCTTCTGGTCAGACAGCCCATGTATTCTATAAAAAGGATGAACGTTTTGTGTCAGCACAACCTAGAAACAAACTAGTTTCAGTTTTAGTGATGACTGGGCATAAACTTTAATGAAATTTGCTTCCGTTCATAGCATTGGCTTCCTCATGTGACATTTAATTTCCCTTAACAGTATTAAAAAAAAATCCATCATATTTAGTCTAAACAAAGCATTTTTTGTTGAAATCTACCTGATTTTCAACTAACATGCTTGGTGTTTCAAATATAAATTCACTTATCATACCTAGCTCAACATAGCCAAATTTTCTGACCACAGCGTGAAAGATGAGCCTGACCACAGCATGCATTACAGCCTCTTGCTTGTGTCAGGAGCAAGGTGTTTTAAAAGGTTTCAAGTGACCCTGTTTAAAATGCCTGACATCCTTTAACAATTTGCATTCTCGTAAAGGGCTTCAGTAACCTAAAGACTACTCAGATTGGCCCACAGGTTTCTCATTGGGCGGGCGAGAAGCCAACTTGCGTCACTTGTGTCCTTTTTGACAGAAATGAGGGGTAAAACTCATTGGAATAATAACAAGTCTGTTGCTGTTAAGGTTCCATGGAATGTGACACTTTGCAGGGCTCATCTAAAGAAATAGTTTACCTAAAAATGAAAATTCTGTCATTAATTACTCACCCTTATGTCGTTTCAAACCTTTTTTGTTCATCTTCGGACAACAAATTAAGATATTTTAGATGAAATCTGAGAGCTTTCTGACCCTGCATAGACAGCAACACAACTACCACGTTTAATGCAAAGAAAGGTATTAAGGACTAGAGGTCGACCGATGTATCGGTTTTGCCGATTAATCGGCACCGATAGTTGATTGGCGGAACTATCGGTTATCTGCAAAAATCCTTGCCGATAGTTTTTCCGGGTTGCATTTTTTTGCTGAAGTGGCTCACGCTCCGCTCCGCTGTCATAGAGTATGAGAGGTTAAGTCCGACACCAATGCTTAATGTCAGGATTGTTACCATATATTTGCATTAGTTCATATCCAGCTGGTCATTTTGTTAGCCAGCAAAGTTGCAGATTTAAAGACATGACGTGAGAAAGCAAACTGTGTTCATTCAGCCAGACAGAAATCCTGCTGCGCCACAGCGCGCCATTCATAGTTTTACATTGCATCATATCTGTCCCAAATCTTTGTTAATGTTCATAAAGACTTGACCCTGGGCTGGAAGATTGAGTATTGTGCATTTAAGTGAAACGTTTGAATTTTGTAGCTCTAATAAAGTCTGTATACTTCATATAGAGCTATAATTTATGTTTTAGCCTTTTCTTCCGGCCGCCGAAGCTTAGTAGTTACGCACTTTATTTCACAATGCCAGTTTTCCTTGTTTTTTTTTAAGTGATCAACAAAAATATATATTTAAAATTAACATAAAAATTATACAAAACGAAATTCGTTTAAGAAGGGATTTTCCACAAATAAAAACGTACGAAGTGGTCAAAAAAATGTGTCTGACCCTCTCCAATTCTCCCAGCGTATTACCGTCCAATTCATACCACGTCCTTTGTGACATTTACAAATTACATAAACTTCTTTCGTAATAAACAGATCGAACTGAAATAAAACTCAAACAAATAATATTTAATCAATGAAAAACAGAAAAAATCTTAAATGGCTACAACATGTCGCTCTTTCTCTTTTCGTTTGATCTGTTCTTTAAACTAATCTTTGCCGCTTTTTTGATCATTGTTTAAGTAAACATTTGCCCTTTTGGTGATTAAATAAACTGTTTTAGACTTCCCCTTGAACTAGCGACGGTCCTGTGTGTGTGATACCTGCGAGTTGTCCGTGCAACGCAGCGCTGCACTTTTGCCCGGTTTCATTAAGGGTGGCTGAAAAATGGATTCTCCGATGCATCGCAATCCTCTCTTCAATGAGCTTGTGTTTTCCCCCTCACATGGCAGTGTGCGCGCTAGAGACGCGGTGGGCTTCATTGCACAGAATTTGCACTGTGAGACACGTGCGCATTGCTTGACAGTGTGTGCTTCCACCGCAGTGTTTTACTTAAGATATGCCTTCATTTCTGATATATTGTTAAATTTTGAAGTTTATTTTGTTAACATTAATGACCTATGAAACAGCTTTATTGATCAATATATAATTAATATTAATATTTTATTAATTTACAAAGTATGGTTTAGTACTTTTTAAAAATAGTAGAGCACTGTTTTAGTTGCCTTTCAGTATCCATTTTCAAAAACTATTGGTTAATTAATTGGTAATCGAATGCGATTTTGAACGCAATTAGGCGTAGCTTGTCAGTGATTTACATCTGTGTATTAATTCTCTCCAGCTGAACGCACGTGATGGAGATTTACTACTAATCAAAGTACCGGCTTCATTGACTAAATGCACCTCACAACATCGTTCGATTAATCGTGCAGCCCTAACTTTATTCAACTATTTCTTCTCTTCTGTGTCAGTCTTCGATGCTTGTTCACTGTATTATAATGTTGTGAATGATGTCTAAAACCATGAAATAAATTATTAGCATCGATTTTGAATTTTACATTTCACTACAATATCTAATATATTATACACAATACACAAACAGAATTAGCTATGCATTACTGAAACACAGGTCTTACATTGCAGTTTTAATATGTTAGAACAAGATAAATAACTGAGTTTTGGATTTCATGTCGTTAAGTTGTTGACATGCGGAACAAATGAGGTATAATCACATTTCCTCAGACTAGAAAAGAAAAAAACACAAAGACATTCTGCCTTTTATACTGTAGGTAGCACTGCTTACCCACAGTGCACTGGGTTCTGAGACACCCTTCAAATCCAGAAGCCTGGCATTTGACTAGCCAATAGGAAAGTCTCTAGAGACCTCAGTGCTCTCCATTCTTTGAGAGGTCACATCACAGTGGGTCGATGCAATATCTCCTCCATGTCTTGGAAGACAACCTGTCTTCAGCTTGCTGTGAGTAAACTCAGTTAAATGGTGTGACTGACAGACGGGGAGCCCCTAAATGTAACTTCTTTGGCCTTTGAATGCTTACAGCGTTACTATGTATTTTCAGTGGACATTAAGGAATTATCTGTAATTTCTCATGGATTAGATCTGATTTACGTAATTATTAATTTATTTGTATCAATTAATTTATACAGCTGAAGTCAAAAGCCTTGCAGAATCTGCAAAATGTTAATTATTTTGCCAAAATAAGAGGAATCATACAAAATGCATGTTATTTTTTTATTTATTACTGACCTGAATCAGATATTTCACATAAAATACATCCACATATAGTCCACAAGTGAAAATAATACTTGAATTTATAAAAATGACCCACACATGCACCATAATACCTGAATGATCCTCAGCTGTGTTTTTTTTTTTTTTTTTTGTGTGATAGTTGTTTGTGAGTTCCTTGTTTGTCCTGATCAGTTGGTGGTTCTTCAGGGGCAGCCGTGGCCTAATGGTTAGAGAGTCGGACTTGTAACCCAAAGGTTGCAGGTTCGAGTCTCAGGTCTGGCAGGGATTGTAGGTGGGGGGAGTGAATGTACAGCACTCTCTCCACCCTCAATACCACGACTGAGATGAGTCCCTTGAGCAAGGCACCGATCCCCCAACTGCTCCCCGGGCGCTGCAGCAATGGCTGCCCACTGCTCCGGGTGTGTGTTCACGGTGTGTGTGTGTTCACTACTGTGTGTGTGTGCACTTGGATGGGTTAAATGCAGAGCACAAATTCCTAGTATGGGTCACCATACTTGGCCTCACTTCACCTCCTCCTTCTTCTTTTGTTTTTCAGCATTTTTGTGTATTTGAACCCTTTCCAGCAATGACTGTATTAATTTTAGTTCCATCTTTCCACACTGAGGGCAACTATTGAGACAAGGGATTGAGGGACTCATATGCGACTATTAAAGGTTCAAACGCTCACTAATGCTCCAGAAGAAAAGACGATCCATTATGTTACAATACATTATTTTTGAACAGGATGAGGATTTTTACATTTTTCTAATCTTCAAATACAAAAAGTCTTCACCCCATGTTTATTCATGTTTATTTTGTGCTGAAACTGGTATTAAAGCAGCAGAGATTCGCTTCTCTTAAACTAAGGTGCAACAGTGATCTGTCACACCACATTTAACAGTGCCAAAATTGTATTTATTGTTTAAAACCTGTAATAAATTTGACACTATTTTAAATCTGAAACTTTGTTCATATTAAAAGAAACAAAGTACAAAGCTTATGTCGATTCATTGAATAGGAGGTGCGATACAATTCATTAACTGCAAACAGACTAGACTGATTGATTCTTGGGATTTAAGAATCGATTTAGTTTCATAAAATGAGAAAAGATTCAAGTTAAGAAATCAAAACATTTGTGATGCCCAAATTCACTTTTAGCAATAAAAGTGATAGAATTTTCTTTTACCTTTACCACTACCTAATGCTCACTTGAAATTCATCTAAAAAAAGATAATTTAATAACACTGTTAGATTTAATCTAAGCAAATCCTATCCATGATTGTTACTGTAGATTATAATGTGATGCGTAAATCCACTTGTAGCATTTAAAATTATTGATCGTAGTTTGTAGTATTTTATATTTTAACATGAAACTGATTATCAGCCACAATTCCAATATCAGTGCGTCTTATTTATTCGTACAATATATTTTCGTATATATTTATTATTAACTGCTCTGCTGATTGTTGTTGCCGAGTGTCAAACATAAAATCTTTCATCTCCCATGGTGCTTCATGCCTGTTTGATTGCTTATAATTATCCTGGTGCATGCTCATCCTCAAGCAAACAAATATATCACAGTAATTAAGGCCTTCGGCAGTCCTCTGGAGTTTAGTTAGCGCTATTGTTATTTATTTATTTCTTAATAGAGGGAAAGAACCTATGAGTCACCAGATCTCTTTGTTGGAGGAAAACTGTCCACAGCAGTTTTAAATTCCCATTTCTCGCAGTACAGCAGTAATTTCCGTTATTACGGCTTTATTACAAAAACGCTGCAGTGTTGTTTTCACAAGAGCAAACTGTGCAAAGCAGGAACTGATGACTGTTGAATGTAGCACATTGTTTCAGACCCTGAGCGGAGCAAAGCACTGCATTGTGCCACAGAGATATCGCCCTCTGATGAGCAGAATGCATCAGTCACACTGTACCCAGCACATCTCAGCACCTCCTGTTTGTGTGCTTTGATTGGTTTTTGTGTCACATAAATAACTGTTAATCACAAAAATGTGAAGTTGCCAAAGCTGTGAACTCGTATTTGTAGTTCTGCTTGATTGCAAGTCTTTCAAGTGTTAGAATTATTGTAGCTTATTGATAGACAGTTGAGATATGTGACCCTGGACCACAAAACCAGTCTTAAGTCGCTGGGGTATATTTGTAGCAATAGCCAAAAATACATTGCATGGGTCAAAATTTTTGATTTTTCTTTTATGC
Organism: Garra rufa; assembly: GCF_049309525.1. NCBI lineage: Eukaryota > Metazoa > Chordata > Actinopteri > Cypriniformes > Cyprinidae > Garra > Garra rufa. The sequence goes on from NC_133384.1 coordinate 17,712,715, forward strand.
CAAAAATCATTAGGAAATTAAGTAAAGATCATGTTCCATGATGATTTTTTTTGTAAAATTCCTACTGTAAATATATCAAAATGTAATTTTTGATTTGTAAAATGCATTGTTAAGAACCTAATTTGGACAGCTTTAAAGGTGATTTTCTCAGTATTTTGATTTTTTTGCACCCTCAGATTCCTGATTTTCAAATAGATGTATCTCGGCCAAATATTGTTCTATCCTAACAAACTAGGCATTAATAGAAAGCTTATTTATTTAGCTTTCATATGATGTATAAATCTCAGTTTTGTAAAATTTTACCTTATGACTGGTTTTGTGGTCCAGGGTCACATATATCTTTTCAGCAAAGTTGTACTATTATTAAATTGTTTTAAATGTATATTTTAGCCACTCTGCTCTCAAGATATTGGTGTTGGTCATATGTTTCCATGCGTACATCGGGTGACCACTAGATTTAAAGACTCGAACCCTGAACAAGTAACCAGTAACCGCATCTCTCTCTTCTTTCTCTCTCTCCTTCTCTCTAGATAAACGAGTTGAGCCATGTTCAGATCCCCATCATGCTTATGCCTGATGACTTCAAAGCCTACTCGAAGATTAAGGTGGACAACCACCTTTTCAACAAGTAAGTTGTTTTCAGTGTTCCCCATTCTCAACTTAATCTTTTAATCTCATTAAAGTCTCATGAAACCTGTCAAGAACATGTCTGAATCATAGTTCATTAAAAAAAGCATTACAACACATACCAAGACATATTTATGATTATTAAATAAAATGTAACTGACAGACTATTCTTTTTAAAACTCAACCAAACAGTGAGAGAGATGTTTCCTAACTTTTATCTTTTTTTCTTTGCTTTTCAGAGAGAATATGCCAAGCCATTTTAAGTTTAAAGAGTATTGCCCTCTTGTTTTCCGTAATTTGAGAGAGAGGTTCAGCATCGATGACCAGGACTTCCAGGTAGGCTTTGTGAAAGAGAGAAATGACCCAAGGTGTCGCATTCAGTGTGTTTTAAAACCACAGCAGTTGAATCACACAAAACACCAGTGTACTCACTACTAAACAATGCAAAGTAGATTCAAGTCCCTGTAAGAAAAGCCCATGATTACCAAGAGGTAATTTAGTCATTAACCACTCAATTTGCTGTCGTAATGAAGACCATTATTCCCCATAATAACACAGTAATGTCGGAGCTGTCCTTGCGTCCTTCAGCCTCCCACGTACAAACGTTCTTAATTGCCCTCGTATTCCTTTTCTTGTATCCCCTTCATGAAAGAAAATACCTTTTTAAGCAAGAATAGTTGCAATCAGTGCGAATTCGATGGAAAGGCTTTTCTCAACATTTCTTATTTTGGCTAATTAGGAAGATGTAATCAGAAAGAGCTCAGGGTCTTGGTTAGAGCTCCCTGTCTGCTTATGTGGGTTTAAAAGGCGTTACGTTATGACTGTAACCCTGACACGTGCAAAAAACATCAACTTCCCAGAATGCTGCTTATTTTATGACCTTGATTAGAGACGTTCAGTATGAGCTGTTTACTGTTGTCTAGGCTTCCTGTGTTATACATCAGAGAAGACTAAGACAAGCTGACATAAAGAGTGCACAACTAGTCAGTGTTAACGAAATAGTTCATTTAAAAATGAAAATTCTGTCATTAATTACTCACCCTCATGTCGTTCCAAACCTGTAAGACCTTCGTTCATCTATAGAACATAAATTAAGATATGCGTAGACAGCAATGCAGCTGCCGTGTTCAAGGTCCAGAAAGGTAGTAAGGTCATTGTTAAAAAAGTCCATGTGACATCAGTAGTTCAACCGTAATTTTATGCGCAATTTCTTGCGCAAAGGAAAAAAAAAAACAAGTTTATTCAACAATTTCTTCTCTTCCGTGTCAGTCTTCGGTGCCGTTCATGAGACTATCACGTCGCAAGAGCATCAGAATGTCGGTTTCTGCAACTGTTTTAACAAAGTCCTTACCTACCTTTTTGGGCCTTGAATGAGGTAGTTGCATTGCTTAATATGCAGGGCCAAAAAGTTCTCGGATTTTACTAAAAATATCCTAATTTGTGTACTGAAAATGAAAGGTGTTACAGGTTTGGAACTACATAAGGGAGAGTAATTACCGACAGAAATTTCATTTTTTTAGTGTGCTATCCCTTGAGCATTTTTATAATGAATGTGCATTTTTTGGGGGCAAGTTTTTTGTTTTTTTTGGGGGGGTTCTGTTTTCTTCTTTTTTAATTTTTTCCTAGACTATTATTAATGTATTAATGGTTAAATAAAAAAAATCACACAAAAAGCATGTATAATTAATTGAAGTCATGAAACATACACAATTTAACAGCAATTTATTAAAAGTTTAACAAAAATAGCATTTTTAAGGCCCTATGAAATATTTTTTTTCACCTCAAATTCAGTTAGATTTTTACCAAATTCTGTTTTTCTGTTCTGTTTTTCGTTCATTTTTTGCTTCTTTATTGTTTGTACGTTTTTCTGGTAAATAAATTCAGGTAAATATTTTCTTCTTTTAAATATTCCTTATAAAATAATGTTTTAATTTTATTAGTGGTAGTACTATTATTACATTAAGTAATATTTTTATGTCACAGTTTCTTCAAGTTAAACCAAAATGTTATTTTGACGGGTTGCTGTGAAGCCCTTAAAGTTTCTGTTTGTATATATTCAGATGATAGTTCCTCTCAAAAGAAATGGTAAAATGCTCAAGTGACTGTCAAAACAGTTCTAGAGATTGTTTATGTACTGATATATTGAGGCAGCAGAGGCTGAAAACACAGAGAGTGTCACAGGAGCTTCATTTTCCGTGACATTCCGTGTTGTACAGTAAATTCCATTTTTATGACTGGATTCCAAGATGCTTTCCATGTTTTCTGCATCGCAGAAATCATAGGCCCTATTCTACTTACGCCATGCTCTGAAATATTTTAAACAATTTTATAGAAACTGAGAAAAATTTAAGGAAAGATATTTTTTAAATGCTTATCCAGTTATAAAAATGACGGCTCAAAGAGCCAAGGGGCCTTTGAATATGATTGTGGACAGTCAGTAACAGCCATAAAAAAGAAAAGGTTGAGAACCACTGCTCTATGTAATTAGGCTAAGTTAGGACTGCTTTTCATGTTGTCTGCATGTTATATGGGTGTGGTCCTGGGGACCAGACATTATGCCGCAAGTCAGATGTCTACCTGCATAATAACAAAGCTGTTTAGTAATACAGATGTAGCGTAATCCCGCTATGACTCCCTGGCGTTGTGGTTCCTCAGTCCACCCTGCGTCCTCTGCCTCATCATCACTATTTTCAGCCCATCTGTGCACATACTTCCCTGCGGAACGAGCCGTCAGCTGAACAGCTACAAGTCCTAACCCGCATGACTCAGCCTGGGAAGCCATTCGAAATTTCATATCCTGCTTTTGGTTTTGTGTTTAATGGCTGTTGTTGATGAATATAGCGAGTGTATCAATGAGGAAATCCAAGCACATAGGTTTGATGTAGAAAGAGGCATTGATACTCAGAGAGAGGGAGGTGATGGGGAAATGTGTGGGTGTGTACGTGTTTGAGGTAGCAGACCTTGGGAATGTATACAAAGTGGTCTGAGCTGCTCTGTGCAGCTGTGCCCTTCACTCACCCTCACGGGGAAGCAGAGACCCTCCGTTCCTTTTAAGTGCATCATGTGTCTACCATAAGCTTTTGAGGGTTTTTTTTCTCAAACCGGGACAGACACAAGGGCAGACCACTTCAGTGAGAGAGAATGGTTGGAAATTGCACAGTGTCTGCATGTCAGTGGTCATGTGTTTGTGGGCAGGGCAATTACGGTAGTGATTTGCACACAAAATGTTGTCATTAGAAACTCACATACCCTTTTGCACGAGTGCTCAGTCATGAGTTCTGTGAACCTCTTTCAGAACTAGAACTTTAGAGCATTCAGATACATTTTGACCAGTGGTTTGACAGAAAATCCATTACATAACATCTGTTACTACTTACTGCAAGACACTCTGGCATCGAGCAATGATGCATTACGTTACTGCATTACGTAAGCAGTTCTGGGAACCAATCAAATCGGTGTATTTGATGTAGGCGGGCCAGAGGCAAGCTAATCTGATGACGACAGTGCTGCGACGTCCGGAATCATTTAGTAAACATTGAAAGATGGCTACAGATGAACACCAGTTGTTTGAAACGGCTTTGACAATGAACGAGTTAGACTTGGCTTAAAAGAGGAACAGAAAACCACGCTCGAATCGTTCCTTTGCAAGAAGGACGTTTTTGCTGTTTTGCCGAGTGGATACGGCAAGAGTTTAATCTATCAGTTAGCTCCGCTGGTAGCTAAGCGTATGGATACGTCACACTAGGGTTGCACGGTATACCGGTACTACGGTAGTATCGCGATACTAAAGCTTAAAAATAACTGCCGTGCCATTGCATTTTTGAAACGGTAGTATCGTCCACACGGTAGTACCGTAAGATATGTTGTATGCAAGGCAGGAACACTGTTTAAAACAGTCATTTGAACATGCACGCCAGCAGAAACATTACAAGTTGATTGCTAAAATGTCTTTCTGCTGTGCTTTGTGCAGTACAGGCTGTCTCTACGCTTCATTTGGTATTCAGTGTTTCCCGACGCTTCAGTTCAGTTTGAAATGAGAAGCTGCATGCGCACGTCGTTGTTCATGCTGCAACTTATCAGAAGAGAGGGTCTGATTCAGACCTTCTGATGTTATTTAAAAATAGCATCTCAAGAATCAATTATTCAACATAAAAATATTTTACAAGAAAGTATTTTCGTATTTTTATTCATTTGCCCACTCTTAGAACAAGTGTAATAATTCGTTTCTGGAAGCATCTTTGCGAGCACGAATGCAATTTCATTCATTAACGTAGTGGCTTTGCACTTGGTTCTTATCAATCATTGTATATATATATTTTTCAACATTATAAATGAATACGTTTAAATATACAAGCTGATAACTTGGAAATTTCAAGATATGCGAGCAAAAAATGCTCCTGACAGTTCAGCACGATGAGCAAGACGAGCAAGATGTTTTATTTTCGTTTCTGTGTTCGAATCCGAATCCGCGTTGGTTTGGGCGAATCACTGATTCACTAAGCCATTCATAAAAACAGTTATTTGATTCACTCCTGAATGATTCAGACGTTTTGAAAGAATCGTTTGAACGACTCAGTGATTCAATCATGAACATTGCTGCCATCTGCTGGCGGTTTTAAGTTTCCCATCATATTCTTTTCCAACAAATTTCTATATTCAGAGTTTTGTATTTAAAACATTAATCTTATACCATTATTTATGCAATTATAAGTACAGTCTAAATGTATAAATACCACATCGAAATGTCACTCCATGCAGCTTTTGTGCAGTGCTCAGATGAGTTTTGTTTACATGATTTTTAATGGATAACAGTAGCCAGTCATTCATTCACATTGATGAAGTATTCAGAGAAAAATCTTGTCTGTATTCATTTACATCTTTTTATTTATGAAATTGATTCATTTTGTTGAATTGAATTTTAAATGAACGAATACTGCGTGGTATCACGATACTACTTGGTATCGTGATACTTCAACTGGTATAGTATCGTAAGTCATTTTTATGGTATCGTGACAACCCTACGTCACACCATGTATTGTTGTGATTGGTCGTGGCGTTATCCAGTTGCGTGCAGTGAGAGTTTCAAATGCATGCTTGGTGCCGCCCCTCGAATTAGGTCCTTTTCATTGCTCGATGCCAGACCCTTAATCTTAATAGATTAGGGTCTGGATTTTTTTCAAACTAGATAATACTACTACTACTACTAATAAAATTATTATTAAAAAAAAAAATTCTGGTAAGTATTATTTTTTTAGAAATATTTACCAGAACAATTGTTTTAATAATAATAATTTTATTAGTAATAGTAGTAGTAGTATCATTACATTAAGTATATATATATATATATATATATATATATATATATTAATTAATGAGAAAAATGCTCATTTAAGCTTTTAAGCTAAGTAAGAAGAAAAATTCAGGCCTTAAGAAGTTAAAATTATGACATAGTCAAGTCATAATTACAAGATAAAAAGTTGAAATTATGAATTTACAAGTCAAAATTGACTTAATGACTTTTTTTAAACACATTGCTCACAGAATAGTGGTTTAAATCGTTTTAAACTTTTTACACTCATAATCTTGTAATTATGACTTTTAAAGTCATAATTTCATAAATACTTTTTATCTCATAATTATAACTTCTTAAGGCATGATTTTTTTTTCTTAAATGACGGAAATGGGTTTCCATACACAACACAGTATTTCTGAAAATAAATAAATTAGTTTTTTAATGAAATTAATTTAGAGATGCTTTTGAATATTAAAATGTAATGAAACCATTCAAATGCAATCCACACAATTATTAGAATTATTATTAGGGCCTTAAAAATCTGACTTTTAGTACACTTTTAATAAATTGCTGTTAAATGGTTTATGTTTTGTGAGTTTGAATAATTAGACATGCTTTTTGATTAATAACACATTTAATTTAACCAATTAACAGAGTCTAGAAAATATTTACTAGAAAAAAATGAATCCAGGAAAAAAGGATTTCATAGGGCCCTATAATATTGAATGTTTCTTGAGCATCAAATCATCGTGTTAGAATGATTTATGAAGGATCATGTGACACTGGAAACTGGAGATGGTGATAATTCAGCTTTGCAGTCACATGAGTAATTTATACATTAAAATAGAAAACAGTTATTTTAAATTGTAGTATTTTTCAATATTACAATTTTTCTCTGTATTTTTGATCAAATAAATGTAGCATTGTTGAGCATTCGCAACTTATTTCGGATAAAATATATAGCAGCACTGCAGCACAGCAGAAATGTTGCCCATCAGCTGAATAAAGAAGTCACATTGGACACTTCAGTATTGATAGCTTCATTAATAGAAACTTAATTTTTTTAACTTGCATTGGCCTAGCCAAACAGAGTTGTTTTTGTTTGGAAAACTTTTCTAGTAATTACATTTATCATGCTTACTGGATAAAGACATAAGTGATTCCTGGATTGAAACCAGCTGGTTCAAGGGGCAGGTGAGGGCTGATTTTTCTGGCTCAGAACGGCCTTTATATTAGCATGTGTAACAGTGCCAGATTGGCTGGAAAAGGGAGGGAATTTATGCTTTTTAGATCCACAATTTTACAGTATGAATCAGTTGCTATAAACCTCAGCACGCTTTAAGAAAATGAATAAATATTTCGAATTTAAGAGAATAGTGAATGAAAACAGCTGTTTGTCTAAACATCTCTGCTTTAAATTACCTTTCATTTCTAATTCAGTGTGATGAAGGTGTAGAAATCTCACTTCTGTGTATTAATGAGTGGTGTACAGAATGAAAATGGTAAAAAGTCTCATCCGTCTTTATTATGTGTGTTGACAGAACTCTTTGACCCGTAGCGCGCCCCTCGTCAGTGAAGCTCAGGGCCGTAGTGGTGCTCGCTTCCACACGTCCTACGACAAGAGGTACGTCATCAAAACCATAAGCAGCGAGGACGTGGCTGAGATGCACAACATCCTCAAAAAGTACCACCAGGTGCGAACTCACAAGTTTATACATTCCCCATACAAGTGGTGTATACCGTTAATCAACGTTTTACCAATAATTTGTGCATTTACTAGTGAGCTGGTCTTTTTTTCACTGCAGTATATCGTGGAATGTCATGGTACCACACTGCTGCCACAGTTTCTAGGCATGTACCGCCTCACTGTAGATGGAGATGAGACTTATATGATAGTCACACGCAACGTTTTCAGTCACCGGTTGTCTGTGTATAAGAAATATGACCTGAAGGTAAGGATTATGAAAAATGACTGCCAGTCAAACCAGATGACTGTTATGATGTGGTTTGACATGTTTCAATTTTTCTTCTCTGTAGGGATCTACTGTTGCCAGAGAGGCAAGTGACAAAGAAAAGGTCAGTTTCACCCTCAAACACAACAATCTTCACGTATGTTGCTTTAGAGTCTATTGTATGTCTAGTCTCTTTGCTTGTGTTTGAAGATGGTGGCGTAGTGTCTAATCATTTGTCACTTCAAGCACCTTAATTTACTGTGAAGCAGAGAGCGAGTATAAGAGTGAGGCGTGCTGGTTTTAGAGCGTCTGTGTGATTATCGGGTGCACAGATGTAGATCTATCCTATACTTAGGGTGTCAAGGTGAAGCAGAGTGCATGGAGCTTTTTTAAGCAATTGAGATTAAAGAAAGGCTGTAAGCTTTAGTAGCATCAACACTTGCACTGTAAATAAAACAGATGATTTAATGACAATGGTTGGGCTGTGTGCCTGTTAGTCATCTTCACAAGGTACTAGAACTTAACAAAGAAGAAATATGTTAAGCTATCCTTGTAATTTCACATGACTGTGTATTATTAGGTTTTACTGTGCATAGTCATGTATGGTGTATTTTTGTTCAGCCGAAGACGTACGTATATAGTTCTATGTATAAGTAATCCTGCTAGGCCAAGTTATAGATCTCTGTACAGCTCTGGTCTAAAGGCCCATGAGTTAAATAACAGATGGTCCGCTGGTGGTCTGAGGGCCATGAGGTTACCCGACTCCTATTTTAATCCTTTTATTCTGTCACAGAGCCATAGACCCTAATCTCTGGCATATCCTTGCACACTTTCTAGGGTGTGTAAAGCTGTGAAGCCCACCCTGTTTTTCAAAAGCAGTTTTGGATGGTATAAAAGAGGAAATTCTCACTTTTTCTCTATTCATACACTACCAGTTAAAAGTTTTTGAATGGAAGAATTTTTAGTGTTTTTTGAAGAAGCCTTCTGCTCATCAAACCTGCATTTATTTGATCCAAAGTACAGCAAAAACAGTCAAATTTTTAAAATGACTGCTTTCTATTTGAATATATTTTAAAATATAATTCATTCCTGTGATCAAAGCAACATTTTCAGCAGCATTACTCCAGTCTTCAGTGTCACATGATCCTTCAGAAATCATTCTAATATACTGATTTGATGTTTAAGAACATTTATTATTATTATTATTATTATTATTATTATCAATATTTTAAACAGTTGAGCAAATTTTATTCAGGATTATTTAAAGAATAGAAAGATCCAAAGATCTGAATTTATCTGAAATAAAAAGCTTTTGTAACATTATATACTACACCTTTCAAAAGCTTGAAGTCAGTATAATTAGTTTGTTTGGGGGGAAAGAATTTATATTTATAAAGAATTTAGCAAGGATGCTTTAAATTGATAAAAAGTGATGATAAAGATTTCTATTTTAGATAAATGACCTTCTTCCGAACTTTCTTTTTATCAAAGAAACCTGAAAAAATGTTTTTTGAGCAGCAAATCAGAATATTAGAATGATTTCTGAAGTATCATGTGACTGAAGTAATGGTGCTTAAAATTCATCTTTGAAATCACAGAAATAAATTACATTTTGAATGATATTCAAATAAAAAATGGTTATTTTATATAGTAAAAATGTTAAAGTAAAAATTGTACTGTTTTTGCTGTACTTTGAATCAAATAAATGCAGGCTTGGTGAGCAGAAGAGACTTCTTTAAAAAAAAACATTTAAAATCCTAGTGTTTAAAAAGTTTAGTTTTAGTTTTAGTTTTTATTTATTTAGCAGGACAGTGCATATTAAAAATGTCTGTAACATGCCAGAGTTAGGATGCCAAAGGCTAATTTTCATCTGTTGTCCTGCAGGCCTGTTGTACAGTGGCACCCTAGAAAGAGCATAAAATGTTATAAACAGTGAGGTAAACAACAGTAAGTGTTATTCGATTACAGTAGAGGCAGCAGTAGCGTAAGGAGACAATGCGATACAAATAAAATTAGTTGTGAAAAGCACATGGAGCAACACCCCCCCAGAGATCCTTAATCAGCACATTTTTTTCAGGATGACAAATTTACAGAATTTACATATTTACACATTTTCCTAAGCAAAACTGCAAGATAATTAGCCTTGATTTCAGAGAAAATATAGAGAAAGTAATAGGTTTATTGTTCTTAACCCACTGGTAAATAGTAAGTGAGAATATTTAGTGGTTATAATGAAATTATAGAATTAAAAATGATCGACTTTTAAATTAAATGTAATATTACATAGAATTATATTGTATTCTACTATGGCGCTGTTGAATGCTTGAATCTGACTGGTTGACGAACAGTCATAGGTTTGCAATTATTTTTAGAGAAACGCACTGCTAAAGTAATTCCAAGGAGGTTTTACCACATTACGTGTCCATATCACTTCGCCAGATGATTTCAGTTATTTCAAATGTCCATACAGCTTACAACAGCAAAAGAACCAAAACACATAACGACACTGAGCAAGCAAATAAATATAGTAATCAGTAAGAAATTACGTTTTATTTTGTTCGGAAAGCATACTCTGGTTCTCCTGCGCTCCTTTACAACCGCACATACATACTACAGACACACATTTGCACAGAGCACTGCTCTGATGATTTTATCACTAAAATTGTTTACCAACTTAAAAGCTAGGTGTCATTTCTCACTAATTACGGTGCTGTTCTTGAATATGATGAACAGTTTCGCTATTAGTAGAGACACAGACTCAGGTAATTCACATGAGCTTAATCTTTCTCTTTTTCTCTGTCTAATAACTTCATTATTTACTGCATTAGTCTGCTATCAGTGGCTCAAGCTTCCATTACTAGGTCTAAAATGACATTTTGGAGTTGCGTAAGAAATTAATCCTAATTACAAGAGCATTTTAAGGACATTAAACCTAACAAATGTCTTAAAATATACCATCTGAAGAACATTGGAGGTGTGGTAACAGTATTATAAGCGGAATCATTGACTCCAGTCCATTGATTTGTTAGAAAATAATGCACACCTGAGATGGTTAATAATTCAATGGCCCATCATCAATTATTCCTTACATAATATGTTCTGAAAGTTAGTCTTATGACAGTTTTGCATCTCAAAGAAAAGGAATCTTGTAAAAGATATTTTTTACTAAAAAACAACCATTATTTTGCAGTCTATCTCTCATCTGTCACATAGATTAGATGTACAGTCCCTTTCACTCATATCTAATGTTGTCTTCCCTTTTCTTGAATGTCTGAATAAATGATGACACTGCTGCTGTTACAGATGACTGTTACAACTGTGCCAGTTTAAGGTCACTCCATAACTGGGATACTGACCATCACTGTCAGCCCTGTGTCCTGCAGATGTAGGTTATAAGGCTTCACCCCTTTCTCAGAGGCCTCGCTGTTTTAGTGTCCATTAAACTGCTTGTTGCCTTGCCAGGTCATCAAGAGGAGTAGACAGAAGAGTTCATTTCCTTCACATGCTCTGTTAGTTTTCTAGGAATAGCTTTTGTTCTGTTTTTTTAAACTGTGCCTGTACATGCTGGTGCAAATGTGTACTTTGAAATAGCTTTCGTGGAAGTATTTGCAAATCAAATATTTATGTGTTCTAGTTTTGCTTAAATGTGTAACTTTATTATTCACACAATGACTTGAATCATTTAGATACTTTTTCCCCACTTAAACCTAAGTCAAACGCTCTTGTAAAACAGTCTTGAGCTGTTTCTCACTAAACGCACATCAGATTATCCCTTTTTCTCAGGTTTAGAGTTCTCAAGCCATGGTATTCTGTCTATTGATTCTTGATTCTTAATACTGTGTTGTTACCTGAATGATCAACAGCTGTGTTTTTTGTTTAGTGATAGTTGTTCATGAGTCCCTTGTTTGCCCTGAACAGTTAAACCGCCTGCTGTTCTTCAGAAAAATCCTTCAGGTCTCACAAATTCTTTGGTTTTTCAGCTTTTTTGTGTATTTGAACCATTTCCAATAATAACTGTATGATTTTGAGATCCATCTTTTTCACACTGAGGACAACTCATATGCAACTTACAGAAGGTCCAAATGCTCACTAATGTTCCAGAAGGAAAGCGATGCAACGAACATTAAGAGCCGGGGTGAAAACTTTTGGAATTTGAAGATCAAGGTAAATGTAACTTATTTTGTCTTCTGGAATACATGTAAGTATCTTCCGTAAAAGTTGCATATGACTCCCTCAGTTGTCCTCAGTGTGAAAAGATGGATCTGAAAATTGTTAGAAGGTAAAATGGCATGTATTTTATTTGTCAAGCCATGATTGGCTCATAAAAAGGGCTCTTTGACGTGTTTGGAGGGTCGATGTCAACAAATAAGGATGCAAACCATTTAATCAGTGCCCTTCCATAGATGAGTCTGTTCATCTACGATGCTTTCCTTGACCAAACCTATTCCTAATGCTCTTCAACCCACCAACAGGGCGCACTTCAGCTATCTATGACCTAGATTTCACAATAATAAGATAGGTGTATGTTTGCTTTTGAAAGTTGGGAAATCTACAAATGGTAGAGGTTGTTAAAGTCCATTAATAGGGTTTTTACTAGAGTCTGGAGCAAGGATACTAAATAAGCTAATTACACAGAATTGCTGGAGTCGGTTCATTCTTGGAGGTTTAAATCTTTAAATATTTTTGCCTGCATTCCTTTTCAATGGTTGGACTGAGCCATAAAAATGTATTACTTAATTATTGAATAGTGAGTAATTACTTACAGCTGAGCTGAAGCTTATTTTTGTGATGCTACATACATCATTATCGCTGTATATGAAAGCTAATTTCATTTGTAGGCTGTTCTGAATAGCTCTAAACACAAATGTAGATCAGCTAGTTAGGCTGTTGCCTCATTTGTTCATTTGAGGGTCCCTTGACACTACATGCAGCTGAACACGCCAAACAGGCTGCTTCTTATGAATCTAGAGCACCCCCTACTGCGCCTTATGATATTACATGAGATGGCCAGCATGTCAGAACCTGAATTTATTTCAATTTTAATCAACCTCTTTTGTAAGTGAGCATCTTCAGCATAATAAATGTTGTTTCTATCTTTTCCACCAGGCTAAAGAACTCCCTACGTACAAAGACAATGACTTCATCAACGATGGACAGAAAATATACATCGATGAGGAGAGTAAAAAAATCTTCCTCGATAAGCTACGAAAGGATGTGGAGGTAAACATAATTCGCTTTTTTCACTCTGCCTGCCTGGTACGGATACACTGACTCATTTATCTTGCATACTCACTTTGTCACTTCCTCTTTCTCTGTACTATCAATCTGTTGTTTTTTCCTCCCTCATTGCTCTGTCTAGTTCCTTGCTTTGCTGAAGTTGATGGACTACAGTCTTCTAGTTGGGATCCATGACGTGGAAAGGGCAGAACAAGAAGAAGTGGAGAGTGAGGATAATGAGGGAGAAGAGGAAGGAGAGAGTGATGGAGGGATTATCGGCACTCCTCCTGACAGTCCCAGCAACACTCTAGACAGCGCTAAACCACTCTCACCGGGAGACTTCGACCCCAGTATTGACGTCTATGCCATCAAAAGCCATGACAGTGAGTAGAGCAGGAAGCATATGTGTTGTCTGTGCATATAGTACACTGTATATGATAAATACACCTTTGAACATATATACTATATACCAAACCTGAAAGTCAAATTTGGCTTCAGTTCCTCCTTCAATGCATGTCACTGTGGTTATTGTGAGCAATTCATTCATGCATGATATTCTTAAAATAAAAGCATTTATTAAAATGTAATGTTTTTCTTTGGATGATATCATCAAGAGAAGTAGGTGGTGGAAATAATTTTAATAGTCAAACATTTTGTTCTGCCCCTATTCTGTTACATAATGGGCAACTTCCACAATTCAATCAATTATTGACTTATCAGCTAAGACCCGTCCAACTTTTTTCTTGCTGAGTTTACCGTTTCTGTAATATGTCACACTTAAATGATGAATGTGACTTTTTCCCGCTAGATTCTCCCAGAAAGGAGGTCTATTTTATGGCTGTTATTGACATCCTGCAGCATTATGATGCTAAGAAAAAGGCTGCTCATGCTGCCAAGACGGTAAAGCATGGGGTGAGTGATTTTACATTTAAATGTCATTTTTCTTAAAAGACTAGTTCACTTCCAGAATAAAAATTTCCTGACAAATTACTCACCCATGTGTCATCCAAAATGTTCATGTTCAAAAAGAAATTATAAAAAGATTTTTCATCATATAGTGGACTTCAATGGGGATCAATGGGTTGAAGGTCCAAATTGCAGTTTCATTGAGGCTTTAAAAGGCTCTACAAGATCCCAGCCGAGAAATAAGGATCTTATCTAGCAAAATGATTGGTTATTTTCTAAGTAAAAAAAAAACATACAAATACATATACTTTATAACCACAAATGCTCATCATTATGTAGTTATGCGTAATGTAGGCAAAAGTACCCACCCAGTGTTTACAAAGTTGATGTGCAAAGAAAGTCAAATGCCCTTTACAAAAAAATGTAAAACCAACAATGTTGGACGATTTTAAAGTTGGAGAAGAATTTTTCACCCTACCTTTTTGAAATTGAGTACACAGATGAACTAACCATGCATGACTTTTCCAACGTGATTACATTATGCGTGAAGTCATGGCCGTGCATCGCAGAACTAGTGCAATATGAGCATTTGTGGTTAAAAAGTATATCAGGTTTTTTCTTTAGAAAATATCAGATTGTTTTGCTAGATAAGAGCCTAATTCCTTGGGTGGGATCGTGTCCTTTAAAGTCCTTTAAAGATGCACAGAAACTGCAATTTGGATCCTCATTGAAGTCCACTATATGGAGAAAAATCCTGGAATGTTTTCCTCATAAACCTTTTCTTTTCGACTGAAGAAAGAAAGACATGAAACCTTGGATGACATGGGGGTGAGTAAATGATCAAAAAATGTTGTTATTCTGGAAGTGAGTTATATCACTGTAAAATTGTTCTGTTAAATATCGTTAAAAAACTGGCAACTGTGTTTTCCAGAAATTCACTGTAAAAATACTGTTACAGTATTGTGGCATTAGATAATTGATGCTTGTATATAGCTTATAACCATGTATTTCATTAAGTTGTATAATGTTAATATACCAATGTACTTAATGTACCCATAACTACCATAATACAAGAGTTCAAAAGTTACACTTGATTCTTAGTACTGTGTTGTTACCTGAATGATCCACAGCTGTTTTTTTTTTTTGTTTGTTTGTTTGTTTAGTGATTGTTGTTCATGAGTCCTTTGTTTGTCCTGAACAGTTAAACTGCCTGCTGTACTTAAGAAAAATCCTTCAGGTCCCACAAATTCTTTGATTTTTTTTAGTATTTTTGTGTATTTGAACCCTTTCCAACAATGACTGTATCATTTTGAGATCCATCTTTCACACTGAGGGACTCATATGCAACTATTACAGAAGTTCAAACGCTCAAGAATTCTTTTGAAGGAAACAATGCATTAAGAACCAAGGGGTGAAAACTTTTTTAATTCGAAGATCAGGGTAAATTTAACTCTTCTGGGAAACGTAAATATTTTATGTAGCTTCTGAATGGCAGTACTAAATGAAAAAAAAGGTATTTAGGCAAATCAACAAAAATGTACACATCTTTATTCTGTTCAAAAGTTTACACGCCTGGCTCTTAATGCGTCGTTCTTCCTTCTGAAGCATCAGTGAGCATTTGAACCTTCTGTAATGAAAAACCAAAGAATTTCTGGGACCTAAAGAATTTTTCTGAAGAATAGCAGGCAGTTTAACTGTTCAGGGACAAACAAGGGACTCATAAACAACTATCACTAAACAAAAAAAACAACACAGTATTAAGAATCAAGTGTATGTAAACTTTTTAACGGGGTCATTTTTATAAATTCAACCATTTATGTGAAATACCTAATTCAGGTCAGTACCAAAAAATGACATGCATTTTGTATGACTCCTCTTATTTTGTTAAAAATAATTAACATTTTACAGATTCTGCAAGGTGTATGTATATAATCACATGTGATGTGTCACAGGGACTTCTAAACAAGTCCTTTTACTAAAAAGCAAGTTGAATGGTTGGATAAAAGAAACATCAAATAATTTAAAAAAAACTCCAACCAAGAGTACAGTACAGAGGGCTGCTTTGCCTATTTCTCCCAAGCATCTCATTCATCATTTATGCTCTAAAGTGTATGCATGACTGAAACCTTTTATAGCTTTGATGGAGGCGTCGACCTCATGCTTTTTTCATCTTAGGCCGGGGCAGAGATTTCCACCGTGAACCCAGAGCAGTACTCGAAGAGATTCTATGATTTCATCACTACCATTCTGCCCTAGACGGCGGCAGCTGAACTGAGTCCACGGGGATGAAGAGGGACGCCAGCAGAGGGGTGTTGAACACTCGCTCACCCACTCTGCCACAGGGGGGCACCCCTAACAGCAGCTACAACCACCATTCGTTTACATTTTGATTTTCATTTATTCCTCTTTTTTTGTTCTGTGGGACCATGAGAGTGATGGAAAAGGACAACAGTTAGAACTTTTTGAGGGGGGATAGGGCTTTTTACTGCTTTCTTATGCATGCCCCTTTATCTTGTTTGTTCCATTTGATATTTTTCTTGCCTTTCAAAGCGGAAGAGGACAGGAGAGAGAGGAAAGAGAGAGCTCACGTGACGGTCCGTGGCTCAGTTGAACCGTGTAAGCGTTCTCTTGCTCGAATCCCTAGCCGAACTCACTTCACGCAACCCCTCTGCTTTACTCCAGACAGGCACCTGAAGCACTTGACACCACGGCACCTGCTAACTCTCCTTACTCGCACTAGCCTCTTCATTCTCTGGACAGACTAACCAGAAACGCTCTTTGAGCCATTTACAAAAGGAGGACCCATCGCCCCCTAACTTGCCTTGTGTGGACAGACAGCTGAATCTGACTGTTTTGCATGTTCCTTCAGTGTTCTGAGGCAAACGCGCTGGCGACGGTTCCGGTAGGTATTTTGTTGGGGTTTTTCGGGGGTTTTGTTTTGCAGCAACTTGACAGGAGGGAGAATGAAGACACTGAGGCAGCAGGAATCAGTGGTTTCTCTTCGGTCGTCAGTGAATTCTGTTACATTAGTGATTCAGTTGCCATCAGCACCTTAAACTGTTGCACTTTTTATTAGGATCACTCGGTCTGTTACGAGCTGCAACGATAGCACTATGAGGCACCGTTTGACGCAGCCTTGCTGTTTCGCGTGTTCTCACGCATACGCTTGTTCTCAACAGACGAAACATAGTTTACCTCTCGCATCGTACCAGGACACACGGATTTGTTGTGTTTCAGTATTCCATGGAGGTTTGGGGAAGGGGTGCTTTTTCTTATTCGTTTTAAAACATCAGTTTTGTTTGAAATTGTGTATATGTCTTTGTTCGAATTGGCAGCAAAATAGATGAAATGTTGTATATTTTGCACATGACGAATGGAACCAAAATGTTCACGGAATCCTGTTGGTTCAGCAGTGGTATTTACAAGGGAAACATAATACCTGTAACAGAGGAGAATACTTTTGTAAATGGCATTGAATTAGAAGCAGGTAATATGACTTAGAGATTAACATTTGTTTCTTAACTTTTCTAATTCAAAGAAAAAAGCCGCCTCGTCCTATGTTGGTTTAGACTTTTTGATCACTTGCACATATTTTTTTAACAATCCTCAATTTTAATCCACCCGCATTTTAAAGCACCACTCCGTGATTCTGATAAATGAAGAATGTTACTGTTTTAAATCATACAACACAAGTACTGTGTAAAAAGAAAGGAAAAGAGAAAAAAATGCATGTTGCATTATTTTTAGTGTTCAGTCTGGCTTAGTCCAGAAATGGTGTATATTCCATGCTTGGTCATATTTTTATTTTTATCTTTTATTTGTATTTTTTTTTTTCCCCCTTGCCCTAAACCCCCTACCCTCCCCACCCCAGGTCTATTTTTTTAAGATGGTCCCCTGCTTTATACTGTGTTTTCAATGTATACACTGTGCAAGAGTCGTGCCTTTTTACTCCAGATTATTTAATTCTTATTTTTTTATCTTTTTGTTCCCCTCCAAACAGAATTAAAATGTTATTTTCTAATATTAGGGTGGTTGTTAAAAAAAAGAAGAAATCCAGATGTTTTCAGTTTTTTTTTTTTTTGGTGTTTTGATGTTTGGAAATGTGCTGTTGCTTCAAACGGATACAAGACATTGCATTTTCTGTTCACAACGAAACACTGAAAAGGTCACAATTTCTCCTTGACTGGCTAATTCTATGTGCAAAGCCTTTTGGACAAGAGTGTGCATTGTGAATTTGTTGATATGAGTAGGTGTGGCTCTTGTTATAGTGTTATTTGTAAATTGTGTTCAGGCTTTCTCCAAGCATTTTGATCTGGAAGTATTATCCGGCACCAATGTTACAGCGTCTTTGGTTAGTGTTTCATTTTCTTAATAAACTGAGCGCTGCTTGTGCCCTTGGGAAACCATTGCACAATGGGAAAAGAAGCATTTTTTTATTGTTCTCATTGGGATGAAAACAAACCCTGGTGGTCTTGGTTGTTAAAAAACACCATGGGCATGACAAAATAAGCTTTTTAAGCGGCAGACTTTGAGTGTCATCAGAGCATCGCTTCAGCTTCTGATACTGGATTCACTCGCAGCGATATATATGTGAATTTCACTAAATGTGAAAAAGTGCTACAGTAAGATTCAGCTTCACGCCTTCTTCAAAAACCCTCCACCATGTTCTTCATTTGCCAAAAGCATTTTTTGCTCAGTGTGTTCATTGATGGATAACTCATCACATAAGCTTTGGGAAAAAAAATGTAATGTACTTTTTAGCGATTCGATTTTTATTTTCTAAACATTTATGAATGCCGCGAACGGATGGGTTTTATTTTGACGAATATACAGGTTTACACGCTTACTGAAAGAAAAAAAATCCCCTCGTTTGTGACTGTTTTAATCTAGATAGTGAAGGTAATAGAAGTGATGGGGCATCTGCATCACACTCACAGATATGAGTCTAAAAGTTGTCTTTGAGAGTAACCAAAGGGGAGGCTGTCTCATGTGTTATGATGTAAACCGATATACACTCCATTCCATAAGCATTGCTCAATACAATAAAGCACTTTGTCTGCAATTTACGGTGCTACGTCTTGTCATGTTTTCTTCACTTTCAATAATGTTTACATGCTCTTTCCTGAGTCACGCAGAGAAGTGGCTTTCATTTAATAAACTTATATTTATTAATAAATATTTGCCTACTGAGCTCAGAACAAAGAATGTAACCCTGGACCACAAAACCTGTTTTAAGTAGCACGGGTATATTTGTAGCAATAGCCAAAAATACATTGTATGGGGCAAAATGATCGATTTTTCATTTATGCCATCATTAGGATATTAAGTAGACTAAAGATCATGTTCCATTAGGATATTTTGTAAATTTCCTACAGTAAATACATCAAAATATATTTTAATTTTGACAACGTTAAAGGCCATTTTCTCAGTATTTAGATTTTTTGCGGATTCCTGATTTATAAATAGTTGTATCTCCCAAATATTGTACTGTCCTAACAAACCATACATGAATGGAAAGCTTATTTATTTAGCTTTCAGATGATGTATAAATGTCAATTTAAAAAATGTACCCTTGTAAATAAGATAAACGCAACGGATAAACGCACGAAATGAACCAATTATGAAATCGCATTACACAGGTCTTTATATATGAGCAGAGTTATTTTTAATAAATTATGGAGTATATGGCTTAATTGGCCTTATGCGGAGTAGACGCCATATTTAATTTATTCTCCCGCTGCGCGGGCTCTACCTGGATCATGATTTACCTGAAGCGACGTTAAAAATGCATTTTTAAAAACCCCGGCGTCAAAATTCCGGAAAATATTTTGTGAAACGGACGTTATATGGAAGCCTAACACAGTCTAGCATACTGAAAGGTTTGTATATTTATCTTTTATTCACTAAAAACATATATTTGGCGTCTGCGTTGGACGAAGTAGCCTGCACAGGCCTGTTCATTGGAAAGTGTTGCAATGACTCGGGTTAAGTGCTCGTTGTTGAATCAAATATGAAAATCGTGTTGCCAGTTCGTTTGAAGATAATAAATGGTCTTCTAAAGCATGTTAAACATTGTTTAATGAAGAAATCTGGACTGGTAACATGAATCTCAACGAATGTAGGTAGGCTATAGTAAGCGCTCAGACGGCTTGTTATATTTGTACACAATGGAAACATTTGTGAATTAACTCTCTTCTAAACTCTTGGAGCTTAGTATTGTGTTTAAGAAGGCAACAACTAAGATTGTACACTTTCAAGAGTTTGCTCATCTCACCACCCATGTCACAAATTTAGTTCCTGATCAACAGGGAGCAACATCTTATAGGTGGACACGGGAAATGGTTATCATAATTAAAATAGCAAGCTAAACTGGAATTTGAGAACGTAGAATTCGATACTGTGGTATCTAGGCTATTATACGATTTTTAAACGCCAAGGTCAAAAGTCACATCGACACCCGTTTCTTAGATAATAGGCTAGACGAGTTCTGAATTCTAAATGCTCACTTGTTCAGGGCACAGTTTCGGAAACAGTTCATTATTTAAAATTTGAGGCCTGCTCTTCTCAGCCTAGTCATTGACTCGACGAGTAAATAGGTAAATAAAGAGCGTGGTGCTTCTATAAACTGCAACTAAAATGAATACTTCAATATTAAGCTACTCGGTGTACTGTCGAATTTATATACAAACACAAAATATTTCAGATCACATTTCTTGATAAATTTGCTTCTGTTTATTTATATTTTCTTTTCTTTTTCTTTTTTTGTCCCAGTAGGCTAGGCTACTTAATAACCACTGTTAAAATATCGATTTCACATACATTATGTGGCTTCACCTTCCTCTTCCTTGATGCATAATCTTTATTAAAAAACAAACAAACCTGTGGGTACTGGCTGACAGATACCAACATTTGGATGGATTTCCCACAAGGACTACAGGGAGAACAGGAAATAGAAAAGATCAGATAGACTAGGCTCATTCTTTATTAACACTGTTCTGCAGGCCAGTCAATTTCTGGATGACGTCCACACCAAGTAAGTTACATTTTTTTTTCTCGGATGAAAGCATAAGGTTAATGCTTTACGTCTCCTCCATTATTCACTATTTTCTTTGGCTCAAGACGAGTTACAAGCTTCCTAGGAGGAATATGTTACCATTTGATGATTTGAGCAACCTTCACATTTCTTCACAAATGTGATTTGTGGGACCTTGTTTGTTTTTTGGGAAAAAAGGTAATGAATAATCTTCACCAAAACCCCACCGACTGCTGCAATCGGAAATTCACCGTGCGTTTTTATGTTTAGTTCTTTTTTTACTTCAGGTAGCTTATAGGTAGAACCGTAATACGTTTCACGCACCATAGGTCAATCACATACATTAATGGAATAATAGAAGAAATAGCGGTTTTAAAAATGAAAACAGAACAAAAGCCAAAAAAGGATTACACGCCGTAAAATCAAACCTCCGATTGCACTAGCAGACCTCACTGTTTCTTTTTTCCCCTTAGAAAACATTTCCATTTTTATGAAGCATGTATAGGCTACACACAGCATGTATTTTAAACTATATAACATTTACAAGTATGCACTTCAGAAACCGCGTTCCATAAAAACGTTTATCATTTTATTTGATCATGTTTTATAAGGCCTATAACATAAAACATGAAAAGGATCAAACTGTGTTTCTTTGCCTTAACGATAAACCGTATTTTGCAATTTTGGGAAAACCCAATTTTACCGTCATCAAAACAAAGCTAATCTGCCTTGGGAGAAATAAGCCCAATATACATTAATTATTTAATTAGTAACGTGGTTTACCGGGGGTCAAGATCGCTGGGTGTTATTTGTTCATTCCACCTTAAATCCTCCTGTCCTCCCCTTTAAGAGAATATTCTCCAAACGTTCCCTCCCGAGCGGGGGCGCCAATAGCCCGCACAATAACCAGACGTTTGCGAGCCACATTTTTAAGAGCTGTCACTTACGCTTCTGTTCTTACTCAAACATGTCGAGACATCGCCAGTATTTTATCATTTATGTCCGCGCAACTCTTGTATACCTCACAGCGCAGTTGGTAAAATGAGTTTCATGTCTGAGGGCATTGTTTTATGTGGTCATTTCTACCCTCACCTACAACCACCATTTCGTCTTTTTCTCAGCGTCGGCTTTTCCTCAGCTGCTCGCTTTCTTACCTGTTTACTTCTTAGTAATAGATTACTTTAGTCGACTTTTATATTGACGAAGACATTCACAGTTGAAGGTAGCTGGGAAAATATTTGAAAAGTGCCGTTTACATATATTTCATGGCCCGTTGTCACAAATTCCTCAGCGAAAAGAAAAAAAAACAAGCATGTATGTTTCGACATTTTCGTTTTTTGCTCCTCTCACGTAGTTCAAAGGCACATCGTTATGGTTTATAATTATAATAGTGAATAGTTTCAACATTAGTCGTTACAATAATGATTATAAAATTAATTTAGTATTAATATCATCTCGCATCGCCGTGGTTTGGGCTGGTAAAGCGCAGTCCACAGGACGAATCATACTCGCCATAAATACATTCAATCCTTCTTTATTAAAATTTTGAATATTCGCCCAAGGACACACAGACCGAGAGAAATTAACGGAATAAAGGCTATTCTGCCTTAGCCTGCTGCGCGGAAAACGACTTGACCATGTGGCTGCCAAAGCAGGCTTGCAGTAGGCTACGGTTTTTCTTTTCTTTTTTTCGGATAATTTTTGACAACCAAAACAAAGTTGTTTTCCGACAATACAAATACACCTGCACCAATCGTTGAAAAAGGAGGGTGGAACCATAATGCGACGGTTTAAATACTAAATTAATTTGGGAACAGGTGACTTTTTTCTGTGGGAAAAGCCTGGTCTGCTAAATGTTCATTTTTATTCTAAGGAATCATCTTTTAAATATGCTAATTCCATTTAGCGTTCTACTGGGAATGGTTAAGTGAAGTGCTACATCTCACTCCAAGTGATTGTTTTAACAAATCTTCCGTAATTGGTATAAAATCATATGGGTGATTGATATGGTTATATAAGTGTACGTTGTATGTATATTAGTGCGCTTAAACCTCTTAGTGTGCTTAAACCTCTAATTCCGTACGACTACTAATGTGTGGCCTGTTCAGAATGGTCATAATTGTTAGGCTGGCTCTCAGTAGAATATATTACTGACCCACAGCACATTTTTCATCAGTGTTATGAAAGACTCACGTCATCTAATGGAACTGTTAAGGGAGCTTGTTGTTTTGGATCAGTGACTTGTTTTTACAAGTGTTTCTGAGAGAAACGTTGCTGGTGATAGAATTGGGTTTAATGATTTGTTTGACTGCAGGCCAAGTCACGAATTATTTCACTAATTATTTCGACACGTGAATTGATAGTTAACACTTTAGTTAGAATTGCCCAGGTCTAAAGTAGCCGATAGCACAGTGGCTGAGCTTTAAATGGAAAGAAATAAAGCAATCATGAACTGTTTCCGTGTTGGAGTATCGAACATGAGTTTGCTTTGGTTTGTTCATTGCTTGCCGTGTGAATTATTCATTTGATTTACATTCATAAAGTTATTTTCTCATTCATCGTCACGACAGACATTTGAAGTTATCAGACTTCGAAGTCTGATTTATTTGACCTTATTACAAGCTATTATTTTTTTATGAAAACCTTGTCTTGAGGTTGAAGATAAAGTTCTTTTGAAAATTTTACTCGAAATCTTTGTCTCCAACCAATTTCATTTGCAACTTAAATTTAACCTAGTCAGAACTTACTGATGATTAACTAATTAATGAAATGTATGGAGACACAGTAGTCTACTTAATTTGTGTGCTATGAAAATAAACTACCCCTTTTAAATATTTTATCCGTCTGAGGTTGTATACCTATGAGTCTTTTAAGAAGTCATTATTGAAGGGAAATATAGAGTAGATTATAAATGTAAAGACTACAGATTTCTAAGATTTTAATAAAATGAATAATATATTTCCTCTTTGACTTAAGGATTCAGACACCGGTCAATATGCACTTCTCAAAAAAATGTTTTAGGAGAAAGCAGAGAAGCAGAGAAAATCTATTCGGGGTTTTGCATTCAGCGGGTGTTAATAGTATAATGACCAGGGACGCTGTTGAACCTAGCCTAATGATTGATGAATAAAGACCATGCGTATTTAAACATCTTCTCTTACCATGTATATTTTGTCTAAAACAGAGAAACGGTATCTTCTTAGTTAAAGTTTGTGTGGGGGTAGGTCCCTTCACGATATGCGTTCAGTTTACGAAGATAACGGAGGAATCTCTTACCACGAGGCAGACGAGGACCTCGGAGACCTCAGTCAATCACAGTAAAAGTAATGCAGATATGTCATTGTTCGGACCTAAGTGTCCCGTTTCCCCTTAACTAAGCTAGATACTCTGATAACTCTTTTAGAATACATGCTATTTATCCTAGAGATAAAGTTCAGACACATCTGAGATACAATTGCTTTTGTTTTCAATGATGCTGGTATCGTTTTAAACTTCGTCCATTGGATGGTGTAATCTGTTGGATTTGTTTTCTCATATCACTTTTTGTTATCTATCTATAGCCTACACACACATACTATATATAAATAATATATAGACAGTTTGTGATTTCATAAAATGTAACGGGTCGTCTCGCTATATATATATAGCGATATTGTGTGTGTGTGTGTGTGTGTGTGTGTGTGTGTGTGTGTGTGTGTGTGTGTGTGAGAGAGAGAGAGAGAGAGAGAGTGTGTGTGAGAGTGTGTGTAAATAACCGTTGTAGGATCCCATTGTAATCTGTTTTTATGTTTTATGACGTTCTCGAGTAATTTACTGCAGTAAAAAGCTTTAGAAAATCGACAGCTCGAACTGATGATTTTTTTTTTTTTTTTTGAGGGATTAACAACATGGAGATGAGTTTTTTCTTTTTTTTTCTGCCGGTCACGTAACAGCATTATTTTCCTCTCACGTCCTGATCCCATTACAAAAGAAGCTTCCAAAAGGCCGCTTATCCTGTTGGTTGAACAACGTGTCTAAATATGAGGCGATCGGTTCTTATCAGCCAGTAAATGGGACAGTTTACGGTGTTTAATAAGTGTTAAGTGTTTAATAACACATTTATATAGACTATTTATGCTAAACTTATTTATTAAGATTAGTATTGACCCCTGTGTGGATTAGCCTATTAGGATTATTTTTATGGTTGCATTGGCAATTCGGAATGGTGTAGCATACTATATATGAAAACACAACATTTACCTCTGTTGTCAATTAAATTCGTCAGTTAGTCAGTCATAAGGCTTACATAAAACTGTCAATACAATTATATTACATTTAAAAACATATTAGGGCTCATTTGTAGATTAGTTCTTTTCCAGAGCAGGAAGCGACAGGTTGAGCATAAACCTGAGAGGCGACCGAAAACCTTTTCCTACTAATGGTGGCCTGTTGAGTTCTGTGAATAAAGCCTCGAGTCCATTCGACGAAGTCAGGCCTCGAAATTAACCGGTCTGTATGTTTCGCTGTGCAAGATCCGCCTCGCTGTGCAGTGGGTTCGCCGTGATTTAATTTGTTAATTGTCATTTCTAATTTCTAGGATGTGGCCTAACCTAAACTAGGCCTTATTACTCTTCTTTTCTTTTAAAAAGCTGTTTCTACACCGACTGTGTTTGGCTTTGTCATGCAGCCGCTGTCTGTGAATTGATAGGCCTACCTGTAGATAATCTACAGAAAACATTGATTTAGACGTCTGTGTTTATGTATAAATGCTTTGACCAAGGTATTATCTTAGTTAATTAAATAATTATTTTTTTTTCTCATCATTAGCTATTATTAACCACGAACACTTGCATTTATATACTGGGATACTATACATTTCACAAGATTACTAAAAGACTTACTCCTGCTCTACCGCTCCTGTGTGTATTTTCATTGTGTGACAGATTTATTGCCTTCAAACTGTTTTAGGAGGGCTGATTTCATATTATTTTATAATATATCTGTATTAATTATTTGCAATGCTATTACATCATTTTATTTTTGGAGATTTGTCTTGCGGTGTTTTTTTTATTTTTTATTTTTATTTAAACTCCAGATTACGATTTTACACGCACTGGTATAATATACAGTATGTAATGTAGATTGGAAAGGTTTACGATATAAACAACTGTCATACAGTTGCATGTAGTTCATGTTGCAAAAGGTAAATAGGGTGAATTTAATATGTAATTCATAAACAATTTACATGTAATTTAGAAGAACACCGACCCTTTCAACCCCGACTCTCCCCATATTTACCAAGGTCTACAAACAAGTGGCTACTGCGACTAGTCCAGCACTTATTTTTCTTATGCAAAAATGACCAAGTTAACAATTTAATTTGTCCCTTATATCTCAATGGTTATGATGTCATTTTTAAACTTTTTCAAAAGCTCTGTTCTTTCTTTCTTCCTCCTGCTCCTCTGCTTTCAATCTTGCCCATCTTGGAGAAAGGAAGTCTGACGAAGTAGCTTATCTTGAGCCTAGCTGGTCGTAATATCTTAAAGGTATCTAAAACTATACCAGATACTTCGTGCCGCCTCGTCTCAGTCTCACACGCGGATTAGACCGTTATAAAACTATGATATGGAAACATGGTAGTGTAACCATATTTGTTGTACACCTTCTCATTTGAAATGTGCTGTTTCTATTAGACATACTTGCTTTTCCTGTTTCCTTTCTCTGATTAGAGTAGCCTGTATACCCTAAGCTCGCTCATGTGTGGTTAAAGGCTTATGAGTAGTGTGCTTGAGCGCATAGTGTGTATAGCAGGACACGAGACCATCGGTTTCTAAAACCCTCCCCCACATCAACACTTTTCTTCACAATAAACAACTCATCTGAAAGTTTGATCTGCGCGTTACCTTAAGAAAGGGACAAACAACGGTTATAATAACAAGGAATATTGATGAGTTAAAAGTTAAAAATGAACGATCATCTCACGTCACACTCAGATGTATTTAATGAACAGTTTCACCATAAAAAGAAAAAAGAAAGTGCTTCAAAATCCACCTCACGTTTTCAAGTTTTCATTTCGAGTGCATTTATCCTACACAACAATGGTATACAAAACCAGGAAAATCACAAAAATAAATATGCATTTTTATAAACAACCAGTGACTTCATTTTAAGAAAAAAAGAACGTCAAAGTCTGACCTCAAGTATTGTAGCAAAAGCAGAAAGATAAAAAACAAAGTCCACCTTGATCAGATAATTCCTAACCTACTATGTTTACAGTGAGTCACCGCCCATTTCCCCATTTCTGTTCATTGTGGAGATTATGGATTTCTTTAACTTAATGGGGTTGTGATGTGTGCGCTACATTCTGTTCAATTTGGCTAGTTTTGAAATCATTCCTCTGAAGTTGGGACGACATAGCTATTCTGTCAGTCCGCAGTGCACTGAACAAAAAGTTGCTTTTATACGCTCGGGAGAGCAGACATTAAATAGTCGCGTTACAAAAATATAGAACTACTATATTTTAATCATTCACCTGTCAGAGTGTCACACTATATCGCATATTGGAACATTCACAACGCGATGCAGTTTCACTTAATAGGCTACAAGGTGTCTATCCCCACTTATACACGTTAATCAAAAGACAGTACACGTAATGGGCCCATGCCTTACTACGTTAAATACCCTTAAAGTCTATTACGTGTTTTCTCAGAATGAGTGAACCCGATAGCCTTGGTTTAGCCAAATCTGCATAGTCTATGCCCATTTAGTGATAACTCACCGACTTTGTATTTATATTTTTGTGCAGGAAATTAGAATGCAGTCGAATATTTTCGTCCCGTGGCAATATAACGGCAAATTGCGAATTTAACTGATTGGTTGATCCAATCACAGATACAATTTGCTTTTAAAGGCCTGTTTTGGAGGCAGTCTGCTTTTGCTGAAGTAAACAAATATGGTACGTCACAGTACATTCATCACAAGGCATTTATATGGGACAGGGTACTCTAGTGGAACACCAAGTTAGCACTTGAATGTTTTTTAAGGTTACGCTTTCGAGTGCCAAGGTAATCCATATCCTTGGAAAATAGGCCTAGTAGAGGAAAATACAATCAAAACACCATACGAAAAGTACAAGGCTACTTGAGTCAAAGAGAAATAAACATTTACTAAGTATACCCTGACCAGAATGTGTGTATATTCCACTGAGCACCGAGGTCTGTTTTTTTTTCTTTGATTTCGTCACGTATGTAAAAACACTGTTGTTTGCAGTTGTCTGCATGCCTGTAGGTCGCTGCGTTTAAATCGGTAACATTTACAATAAGAACGACTAACATAAACCTCCTCTCAAAAGCAAACGAGCATATTGGAAATAGCACCACATTAATAGTTACTGATTTTAAAAAGGTTTTTGGGTTAACTTGCGATGGCTCTTTTGCGTAAGAAAATCGAGAAATAAAAACACAAGTCACTAATTCACCTTAGCGAAGTGCAATGCGTGGTAAATTTGTGCTTTAGCTGTTCTATACCTTAAGCTATGAATGTGCTAAAGAAGGAGTTTGATTTGGCGTTTTTCCCTCTGTTACATCGTGCAAATCAAACAGCTCTTGATTGTCAGTTAGAGGGCAATTGTGTTGGGCCTACCGTAAGAGTTATGGTGCGCTGCGTGTGGGGCGCCAACAATTGGGGAGCACCCATAAAATGAATAAATAAGAAGGGTATGGATCATCGGCCTACAGTAATTCAAAGATACAGTATGTGGATGAAGCATAAAGTGAAATAGAAAACATTGGCCCAAAATATACCGACAAAGTCAGATGTTTTAAAAACAAAATCAACATTTTAGTTGACACAGACCTGACAATCACTATAACGTCATCCTTATGAGAGATGGTTAACCCTGCCTGCAAAACGAGCCAACATTTGCTCCGTGAGAGTCTAGTCCATCAGGTCAAAAACGGCTCCACGATGTCAATGTCATTTTGATTTTTGCTAGACCAGCTTATTATAAATACCTCCGTATATTCCCGAGTCCTAAACCTCGGCCTGTGCTATATGAGGACGGTGTTTGCTACATAACAACAGGCCAGATACGTTATGCATTGAAAACAACAGTGAAAACAAAACAACTAACTGGTATCAGTGCTTGTCACAGTTTTAAGACATTTCCCCCCGAGCTCAAAACAACAGTTCATGGGATAACAGAGGCTTTCCTGAATTTGTGGCTTGGAGGGGGAGGAACAACTGAATGACCGAGCTGCCATCTCCACACTGGGTGAGAACGATGAGGCAGTCGGCTACTTCCTAAAGAGTTCAAAGAGTAAGCGGGACTCAAATCTCCATCGCTGCCAATAACAAGAGACGGCGGAGAGGGAAAATTCGCCATGAATCGGAAGGGCTTTTTCAGAGATGCTACATTGGCGCTCGCTCGTTTGCGTTTGCTAGCGCCTGCACAGTCTTCATTCGATCCCTCACTGCTGGCGAATTTTCCTGCGGAACGGGGGCTCCGGTCAACTTTTGCAACTGATTTCGCGGATGTCCTTACACTTTCGGCTTTTTTCCCCAAAAGCATCGCCCTGTAGTTTCTCCTGACCCTTGCACCGTTCTTGGATTCCCCTTCCTCGGAACAAGGAGTGTTTAAAGTGCTTCTTGATTCCTCGTTACAGGCAGTGTGTTTTTGAACAGAGCTCTCTGTGGCTTTGCAGTGGTCAGTTTCCTTAAAATGATTACTGATGCGCTGGGCATCAGCGTCGTTATCCTTACAACATTGATATTCCGGAGGCTGATTTGCATATTCATATTCGTCAAAGGTGTCCTCGACTTTAATCTTCACGTTGCTGAGTAAAAATGGTGGCGTTTTCACTGCCCTGGTGCCCTCATTGTTAAAGCCTGAGGTACTAATAGGCTCCTCGGTCTCTGTTTTGATAGGTTTTAGAGGTGAAGGCAGTTTGAGGGAAGTTTTTGCTTCCCTCTTGGAATTTGCTGCTAATGAAAGATTGCTGTCAGAAGACTTACAAACCGTTATTTCTTTGTCCGGAACACAGTGGGAGATCAAGGCTTGGGAGCATTTGTTTGCAGAACCCGGTATTCTTTGTTGGGGAAACGCCTTGTTTCCATTTGCATTAGGTGTAAGCCCAGTCTCTTTAATTCTGTTAGCCACAGAGTTTGTTGTCTTTGGATCATTTGAAAATTCAAGGCGTGATGGTGCTTCAGAGCCCTCGTTTTGTTTAAAATCTGGGAAGCAGGTCCGCACCGGGCAGAACTTCTGCACATTTGCGGCATCACCATCCTTGTTGTGCGCGTCCCTGGACGAGTCCGATTTCTGAGTTTTACCAGTTCTTTCACAATCCAAAGTAATCGGTGCTCCTTGGTTTGTGTGAATGTTCTGCACATTAGGCCTGTAGTGAAAAGTTGGCTGCAAGAGCAGAGGTGCTTTTGTGTTGAGACTTGAGAACCTCGCACGCCTGAAACGAATACTCTGCACTGAAACTTGACTGGACACAGAGCTCGAATCAGACTGAGAGGAGCTCTCTTCATCGCTGCTGACATCTGAAGAATCCGACAGGGAGTCATCCTCCTCCTCCTCCTCATCTGAAGTCCCGGAGTTGCTGGTGGTAGAGAAACTCGACCCGAAATCCGAATCGTTGTTCACCCGTTCTGAGATTGAGCTAGATTCCGTGTCGCTGCTGCAGCTTTCCTGAAAATGTCCAGTGTGGATCCGAGGATCGACGTAAAATCCATGTTCGAGGTGGTGAAACTGGCTCAAAGATCCATTGGGAACTTTTGGTTTACAGCACTTTGGGACGACCAAAACCGGATGGCTTCGTTTGCTCCTCGACCAGAATTGCCTCACGCTGCTCTCTCGCTTCCTCTTCCTTTTGTAAAGTAGGTCTGCGTTGCCTTGGTGCTTTGCCTGCGCTGCAATGGCGGACTGATAGAGCAGCGGTTGCCGATTCACAACGTGCCGAAAAAGCGTATGTTTCTGATTAAAAGCCACACAGTTGTCAGGTATTTGATCTGTTTCATAGTTTTTAAAGGGTGTAGATGCCGACTTCGTGACCGGTTGAAAGTCACGGGCGAAGGATTTGCTGTAAATTTGAGGTAGATTTGAGTGAGTGCGAGGGACAGGGTCCTGTCGAACAGCTTTATTTTTGAATGAGAAAGTCTGAGGAACGCCATGCAAACTCAACCAAACTTTCTCTCTCCAAAAGTCACTTCGGGCAGAGGTGCGATTTTTGCCGTCGCACATTTTCTCTGAGGAATTTTTTGTCTTTTCCCTTCTTTTGTTTGACTTCAATACGCGCTCAGTTTTGCATGAAAAATACAGTGCCTCCACGTCCTCTCTTGAAATCAGAGTGCATTTAGCTGCATGGAAAGCTATAGAATTTATTGCTTTGAGCTTTCGCAATTCCTCCAAATCACAGTGATGCTTCTTCACGTTTAAATGGTCCATTCGTTTGTGTACAGTAGTCCGCGGAATATTTTTCAGGAGGTCGGTGAAGACTTGAGAAAGGGCAAACATTTGTTTGCCTTTGATAACCAAATAGCCAAGCTTTACACCCTGCATTTCCTCAAAACCGGATTCCAAGTCCCCCATTTTCTTCATTGCATTAATTCCAACATTTAGAGCGACGGATGTCCTGAAAGTAGCTTTACTGCTGCTTCTTTATTTCAAGGCATTCTGCTGACCGCTCCAGCATGGGCTTTGACATGTCCACGCTGCCTGATGAACAAAAAGTTTTAAATAGAAAAATAAAAATGAAATGGCCTGCTTGAATTAAAACAATCAGTCCATTGACCTGAGCACTGCATGATCGATGGAATGTGTGTGATGTTGCCGACAGGCTGGCTGCTGCCTGTCTGAGCTCCTGTATACCTGCGCTCCCTCAGCTCCCTTCCCATTTGGCCATGAGGAAAAGAGGAAGGTGAACAGCACTGCCAGTGAGATGGATAAAAAGCGAGGAGAGTAGGGAAGGGAAAAAGAGAGGGAGTGAGCGACAGAGAAAGCAAGAGAGAGAGGGAGGGCGAGAGAGAGAAATAGAGTCCAAAATGCAGCTGCTATTCCCGTTGCTGGTTTAGTCACAAATAAAATGACAGTGGGAACTGAGCAAGGCCGGAGACACCTTCATCAATTAATGCCCCCAAAGCCGACGCTGATTGGACGTTACTGACAGGTGATGCAATAAAAATGGATATTCCACCCATGGCCACCCCCATCCCCCTAGCTAATTACCATACTGTTGTAATCCCACCTCTCTTAGAGCAAATAATTCGCTAGTGATAAGTTCATGCTTAGAAATTAATATTAGTCATTTTGTCGGAGTGTTGTAACAACTTTGTGTTGTTGTGCTTGTGAAAAATTATTAATGCTGACAGATGGGTATGTTGGACAGCATATATAATGATGTGCAGCTTTTTTATTTTAACAAATTAAACATGGTCGTGGTTATCGCATTTTAATTTAAATGCTTTTTATCTTTTGAAATATCATTATACACATCATCATGCAGATTTTAATTTGGTAATTTCTCTAATTTCATGGAGATAAGCATTTTAACTCAAACTGACGTACATTTTAAAATTAAAAGCAAACATTTGTTAACAGTGGCAAGTTAAAAGCAGAATGAAAATATCAATGTTTGCATTTTACCAATCCTAAAACTCGTTTGAATTCGGAAAAAAGAGATTCGCAGACAATTGTGTGTAAGGTGTTTTCTTTTTCTGTGATATTGCATATTTAATCAACACAAATCTAAATATATATCATCTCAGCTAATGCTTTTTGTCATTTTGTGTGCATGTGCTGTAAGCTCGCCCTTTAAGGTAACAGTATGTGCAGAAAAAAATAGCCATGCTTTGAAAAATCTTCGGAGCTTTTTTCCAAGTTGCAAATTAATATATTCAAATTCTAAAATAAGAGCTGTCGATCATGATACACGAATTGTAGAAAGAGCTAAGAATGCAAGAAACACGTGTGTAAAAAAAAATGTGTACATGTTAATCAGCATGTTCGAATACTCTCGTAATTGTTCAGTTTTACACTCGGCATCTAAGTTAGAAAGATAGTCTATTATTCATACTTTTGCGGTCCATTTTTTTTCACAGATCAGGCAGGCCTCCATCCCACTTCCTACTAACGTGAAAGAGAAAATAACGGGTCTTCACAAGCAAAGACTTCCCCCTCCCCCGTTTGTGTCAGTGTACAGACATATGCCGTTTTACAATGGTGAGGAAAGAGAATGAACAGAAAAAAGTCATTTTAACCACAATACAATAACGTTTTCAGGCATACATAATTCGACAGAAAATCCTTCTGCAAATCTTAAATGCACATGTAGGCTTAAGGAACTCTTAGTAAAAACGTACAAACATGTTGCGAAACACCAGCCACTCCTGATATTCGAAATTTCCATTGTGTTCATTGTAGAACACGAAGTGAATGTAAATGAATATTACGTTTTTCACGCACCGGGCGGACGATAAGGCCTTGCTTTTCAGGTGGTTTTAAAACTCAAAAGGCGATCGATGTTTTTTTGCGAATGTTGTATGGTACAATAAAGATAAACATATTGTTCATTAAACTGTGTGATTTTAACCATTCCAACATTTGAATGCAAATGACCTGCTACCACCATCTCAGCAAACGAGCCGGGATGAGCAAACCAGTGCAATTATGGGTTTGAACTTTACTGTGCATCATACGATTCACTAACAGTGCTTTAAACGTGCATAAACGTTTTTGTTGGAAGTGCTAGTTCAGGATTTCTATTATATGAACTGATTATTGATAAATGGGTTTAAATAAGTATAGTTAAAATCAATCAAACCTCCATGCCAAGAGCATTGCTCTTGATAAAGACTTTATATATGCCATCTTGCACCCATGTTTACCTGATTACAGCGAGCAAAGAGAGTTCTGCAGCTGATGGAGGTGATTCGTGTTAATCACCACAGCCCATTTAATACTAAATTCAGCATCGGTATTTGTCAGAACGTACATAATCCCACCTCACTCGAATCGCAAGGGGCGGTAACATAAATACACTCTAGTTCATAAGGATTTTCAAGAGAGTGTATGTCACTTTATACTCCGGGCTACCTTTCCTAGAGTCGTCGTCCTGTTGATTCAGAGCTCTCGGCCTCTTGTTAAACCTTCAGCGTTGAGTCCTAGAGCAGCTCCTTATTACTGCGGCTGCTTTGTCAAACAAACGGACAAACATAATGTTTATAGGCCTGAATGTCTGCAGATGTTTAAATAGCACCGCTTACGTTTTTTTTTTTTAGAAAAAAT
This sequence comes from Garra rufa, assembly GCF_049309525.1. Lineage (NCBI taxonomy): Eukaryota > Metazoa > Chordata > Actinopteri > Cypriniformes > Cyprinidae > Garra > Garra rufa. The sequence goes on from NC_133384.1 coordinate 17,747,010, forward strand.
ATATGCCAACATAATATGTAAATACATATAAATGCTACACAGTATTGATATTAGCGTTGCATTTATGCTGCAGCTGCTCTAAAATGATTATCTTACTTGTAGAGTTTATTTACTCTCAAAGAGTTTAAAGCAGCTGGGTAGTTGTTCAGACATGCAGTAAACAATGTAGGCTATTTAACGATGGGAAAATTTCGTAATATTATTTGACCTGCATTAATGAGCTGTTCCACCTATTAGTCTATGCAATTTCATTGTTTTTCCCCCCACATATACACTGGTATTTGAACGTTATGCAGTCTAGCACTGTTAATAGTCAATTTTATTCCAACCTCCGCTGAACTCTCTATAACTTTTATCCAAGGGGCACACATCATTTGAAAGACAACACGCAGGTCCTGGTCCTTTGATTCTGAAACCTCACAGCTTGAACAGCCCTCAATTGTGACATGAGTGATAATGATTGATCTTCGACCCAGTGTGCATCGTCGTGGGTGAAGAGTTGAGGGGTTTGTCTTCAGAAATGTTTTGTTTTCCCGTTTTAAGAATTAGGCTATTTACTTTTCGAAAATCAGGATAACTTAAATCAACAATTTATCAATGAAGTTGGGATATTACTACTATCATTGCAGTTTACTGGAACGACTAACCTTTTTCCGCATTCCAGGGAGCCGCCTTTAATTTTTAATTTATTTATTTATTCTAAGTACAGTGTAAATCATAAATATGTAACGCAAATAAATTCACTGTATATTCACAACACTGAGTTAATCTGACAACAAACAAACGCAGTTTCATTTTGATCACCAAGACTAGGAAGTGTCATTTATACGCTGTGAGTCAGTGAGGAAATGCGATTGTGAATTAACATTAAGCGTTGCAGCCTTAATATAAGACTGTTACCTATATATATATATATATATATATATATATATATATATATATATATATATATATATATATATATATATTTAAACTACTGATTTCCAACCATTTTATATGTGAACAAACATTTTAAAACTATTGTTTTTTGTATGCGTAATTTATTATATAATTAGGCTACTAAAAAATATCTTTATGACTTGGTGCCTTATATTTTGAGAAGTTTGAGAGTTGGACTCTCATTTATTGCAGGGGAATCAGGATGGGCCCTGGACCCTCAAACGTGACGGACTCACCAAGTGGGGGTCCTCGTGGGCTACCTCACTACAACGTGCGCGGAGTCTCAAACAGCATGGCAAAGACGTCCGGTGACAAATAAAAAAGCTCACTGCAAGCCATTTATCAAGTTAAATTAAGCAAATGTGCGCATACTTTTCGCAAAGGATAGTGAGCGCAAAGTTTGATGAAGAAGATTCTCACATTAGAGAGAGTGAGGTAAGAGGACGTTTGTTCGTTGCGCTTTAGCTAACAATAGAACAAAGAACACATTTCCTTTGAATTTTAAGTTGTAACTGTAGTACTTTCATATGGTGCAGCTTAAGTGTTTCAGCGATTTTGAATAAGTTTTTTTTCTAATTTGTTTAATGACACATTTAGCCAAGTGTTTAGTTTACATTTTAGTAAAATGTTTTCTTTGAATGCATGATACAAAGTCACGGCGGAAGTAAAGAGACAAGTATCCCGTTTAAGTTCTAGCACAAGCAAAACATTGCACGACTAGTCCACTAAATTATAGTAGTCGAAAATCTGCTTTCAAGATGATGTAGTAGCCAAATGTTAAGCGATATTCAGTAACACGATGCGAACATCTCGTGGGACGAATACATTCAAAACTTAAATGGCGATAAACACATCTCTCTTGTAGCTATACGTACACACGAACACAATCTCATGACTGTAAGCCCAAAGGTTATATCGTGTCTTTGAAAATCATGAGGCACACTTTAAACTCGACTCGCTCTAAACAATCCCTGTTCAACTCAGAACTAATTTCCATTTACATTTCGGAATCGACCATAAAAGTAGTCAGTTGTTATTTATGCCAACAATATAAACAGCCCCTTCCCATCTCAAACACATTCTTCTTTCAGAACGTATGAGTTGGTACATGCAACTTGAATTTACAGAGTGAGCTGGTTGGGGGTGGGCTGAAATAACCTTTCACCCTGCCGTGTCATATCTGCATGTGTATGTGCCTGCCCCTGAATTACCCACAAGTCTTTGCGCAAAAAGAGAACTCGTGCTATAGGCAAGCTCTTCCTATTACTTCGACTCCGGATCTGGGGCATCCCTGTCTTTGACAGGAAAAAACACGTCGTTCATTGCACCCACTTTGTTTGACATTTGTTACAGACCAAAACGGCCGTTACGGAGGATTATTTAAAAATGCGCATATGAAATATTATATTAAATATTTTCATCCGACTGTTTAGATATAAGCTAATAGGTTACGGACTTTCTGAGATAAAGTATTCATTAGACAAACACTAGGTTCCAAAAGGGCGTTTTTTCAGTGATGCCATAGAAGAACCATTTTTGGTTCCCCAAAGAACCTTTCATTGAACGGTTCTTAAAAATTAAGAACATTTTTAAAAAATCTAAAGAACCTTTGGTTTCATGGACGTTCAAGGTTTTTCATGGAACCATCGATGCCAATAAAGAACCTTTAGTTTTAAAAGTTAAGAATAACTTATTATGCTATTAAGGCATTAGGCCTACTCTTTTTTTATTAACCGTAACAAGTTGTCAGATCTAATTCGGGATAGGCTTTTGTGGATGTAAATAAGCCCTGAGCAGCCTTATTGAGTCTAAAAATCTATAGGACTACACAGCATAGGAGAAAACGTATTCAAATAATAAATAAAGCTTTGTCAAGGCTGTGTCAACTTTTTTGAAGCAGCGTAACTTAATCTCCGATGAAAAATCAGGGCGCCGTGCTTATATATTAATAGCTTAGTATAGTTTAATTTAAGAATTTTGTCTAATATCAGCTATTATTGTTTGTTCTAATGATAGTCTTCTTTTCGCTTATGACGATTTACAGAATACCATATTGGGATATGACATAACTATCGCAAATAAAATATCAAGAAAAAAAATTAAAAACAATATCGCAGCTTATGTGTCAGCTCAATTAGCTAACTTATACCTGTTCGTTCCCAAAATTGCAAATTAACATTTTCCCCACAACAAGAAATGGCTCCGAGTTCGACACTGAGGATCACACAACTCTAAACTCTACTGTGAAAAGGGGCTAAAGCAGGGAAAACCACAAAGGGACTAATTCTACAGCCTATTTCATATTAGAACATTTCGTAATATTAAACATTGAACGTTATTCTCCACGTGTAAAATTAAATAATTTATGTCACTGGGAAGGTATACTTGCATTAATATCATACTGTCTGCGGGGGCAGCCTATTTTGAATGACAGGTGGGCTACTCACCAACAAGCACATGAGAGAATTCTGATGGACACCATGACAGGTCGAAATATCTCTGACGGTTACCCAGCTCATTCAACGCTATGGGTTGTGAGCCATAGCAACTGCGGAAGTGGCTTAACCAACCTTAACCGTTGATAGTGCAACAAACACTTTTCAAAATGTTATGATAAATAATTCACAGTCCGGTCATGGTCATTTTAGACTGACCGGATGCAAAAACGCCAGCGAGTTGCCTTGAGTTAAGATTTATAAATTCGTGTTCTCTAACAAAAGAAAATATCCTTAATTAATACTGCGTACCCTACTTGTTATACAGATAAAACGCATTTTGGTCTAAAAGGGGACGACATTAAATGTGACGATAGGCTAAGTGTCAACATTATAATAAAAAACAAACAAACAAATAGGCATATTCATTTGAGCGAATAACTTAATTCCCACAATGTATAAGACGACTGTTTCGTTCTGCTGGAGCCTGTTACAGGTTGGTGTTGTGTTATGGGGCCTTGGGAATCGGGTCAAGGTCTATGCCAAAACCATCGGTTCAAATTTGGCTTTCAAATAGAGTTCATATGAATGTTCACAAATTTGGCAAGTTAAGATGTAAGACAGAGCATCAGCCTAAAATAAGAAGGATACATTATTTACTTTTTTCTAGACATGTTAAACCGCACTTTTGTTTTCATGGTCATACACGAGCTTTGCAGGCAGCCTTGACTTTAATAAAAGCTTTAAATAAAACTTAAAGCTACCTAAACGTTTGTTAGTTTATACGTTAATGTTGACAATAACATTTAAAATATGCCTGAAAAAAAAACAAAACACTGAACAATAAGCATATACAGTAGTGTATTATATTATATTATTATTTTTACCTGTGAAATTGATACTTGTATCTAAGAAGTCTCTTCTTCTCACCAAGCCAGCATTTATTTGATCCAAAGTACAGCAAAATTGTAAAATTGAAATATTTTTACTATTTAACTGTTTTGTATTTGAATATATTTTAAAATGGAATTTATTCCTGTGAATTCAAAGCTGAATTTTAGCATTACTCCAGTCACATGGTCTTCCAGAAATTATTCTAATATTTAGATTTGCTGCTCAAAAAACATTTATTATTATGTTGAAAACAGCTGAGTAGATATTTTTCAGGTTTCTTTGATTAATAGAAAGATCAAAAGAACAGCATTAATCTGAAACAGATATCTTTTATAACATTATAAATGTCTTTATCATCACTTTTGATCAATTTAAAGCATCTTTGCTAAATAATAATATTTACTAAAAAAATTACTCAACTGTTTTAAATGTTGATTAATAGTAATAAAAATGTTTCTTGAACAGCAAATCAGCATATTAGAATATCTGAAGGATCATATTACACTGAAGTAATGATGCTGAAAAATTTGCTTTAGGAATAGGAATAAAGTACATTTTAATTTTAATCAAACAGAAAGCAGTTTTTTTAAATAGTAAAATATTTAACAATATTCTGATTTGGCTGTATTGAGGATCAAACAAATGCAGGCTTGGTGAGCATAAGAAACTTCTTTAAAAAACATTAAAAATCTTACTGTTCAAAAACTTTTGACTGGCAGTGTACATTGCTTTGCAATTCTCAGGGATTCCCTATAAATCTGTTATTCTTAAAATAACAGAGAACAAGATTAAATGAGCACACTTTAATTTTGAGGGCAAAACTCCAATATATGCATCATTTATTTATTTGCCTTTATCTTTAATAACGTTTAAATAAATATGATATATGTGACCCTGGACCCTCTTAAGTAGCACAGGTATATTTGTAGCAATAGCCAAAAATACATGGGTCAAAATGATCAATTTTTCTTTTATGCCAAAAATAATTAGGATATTAAGTAAAGATCATGTTCCATGAAGATATTTAGTAAATTTTCTACCATAAATATATCAAAACCTTTATCAAAAAATTTTGATTAGTAATATACATTGGACAACTTTAAAGGTGATTTTCACCTTTCAGATTTCAGATGTACAAATAGCAAGTTGTATCTCTGCCAAATACAGTCCTATCATAACACATTAATGGAAAGCTTATTTACTCAGCTTTCAGATGATGTATAAATCTCAATTTCAAAAATTTGACTCTTATGACTGGATTTGTGGTCCAGGATCACATATTAAATATGTTCGAGGTAACCTAAGGATAATTTTTCCCATTACGCAAGCCACTTTGTAAAGTAACGTCATTTAAGTGCAAAAACAAAACTCCCATAAGATCGTACTTTGTGCACTGTAGTTCGTCCCCTGCTCGCGGTAAAATTCAATGGCGTTGGCCGCGTAGATCAAACAGCCCCGCGAGGCCTCTTCCAGTCCGCTGCCTCCCCCGTTCGGCTTCTCCGCGCATGCGCGCATGCGCGCCTCCACATCCCGAGAGCCTTCAGTACGGGGTTTGTGTGTTGAGCCAAAAAAATACCGCCTTCAACAACAACGCAGCTGAAATATGGCTTTTCATCGAAATGGGACATAAAATACGGCTTTCAGGGGAGATAGGGTTTCGTGAGACAAACTCCCGACCGCATTTGTGTTGGTCTTTGTGCGCCGCCGATGGTAGATGGTATCCAGCGAGCTGTATCTGGCAGAGGAAGACGACGACTCGGCGAGTAATATGAAGGAGATGATCGGAGGCTGCTGCGTCTGCTCGGATGAGAGAGGCTGGGCCGAAAACCCCCTAGTCTACTGCGACGGTCACGGCTGTAACGTTGCCGTCCATCAAGGTAAATATAACCGCCACGCAGTTGCTTTTCTTGATGACCGGGTTACTCGAGGCTGATGTTTTGATAACTTCCCTTCTGTTGTGGTTAGAGAATTAGCTTAGCTTAACATAGCCTAGCTTAGCCTTAGCTCAAGCGAACAGACAGTATGACCTGAGTTTAACCGCTGGAGCGTGTTTGTGTTATTGGGATGACGGTTAAGGATTTTAAAACATTTGAGCGGTTAATTCGCGGTGTTTTTAAGATGTGACGGCTGTTGTGAAGCAACGGCTTGCCGAAGGCCCGTTGGAGTGCTAATGTTATGTGTTAGCACTAGCTCTACACGTCTGTAACAGCATGTCGCTCGTGGCTGTTCATTATCTCCACTGTTTCAGGACCAACAACGTGTCAGTCACAGCTATGGAAACATAGATGAGTCACACTCAAACAAGCTTTGTAGGTCATTGCAGACTCATTTATGGCTAGTCAGCAAAGCTGTCAACTAATCCTGAGACTCTCAGGATCTTGAGTGTTTTCTCCGCGTGTAGTTATTTGTCTTTGGATTGAATGACGCTTCAAAGGACACAGTTTACATAAATAGTTTGCGTACATAAGTATCTTGGCTCCTTGTAGGAAACTCAGTGGGTGCAGAGAAGTGAAAGAGAAAAATTAAGCCAAAAATGTAAAGATGACAATATTCTGGCGTGTTAATTTCTTTTAAGAAATGTTTTATCACTCATACAGCGTTTAACTTCAGATGTGTAATATACTAGAATTGGTGTCAGCTGTCAGTGCTTTCTTCAGTGTCTGTTTTGTAGGTCACTGAAGATGATCCACTACAAATGGGTCAGTTGTCACCTGTAGACTTGTAGACAGATGTTAGTGTTTGGACAAGCTAGCTAAAGACGTGTTTTTGTATTGGTTGACTATTGTGACCTTGACAGCATTTGCTTAGTTTGTTGCCTGTCATTGATCTTTTCTGATAAGTGGAAACTTACCATTGCATTTGCACAAAAATATCCATAAAGCACAGATTGTAATTCTCGCATGGATCTAAAGTCTCTTATTCAGGGCTTTATTTCCTGACAAAAATAAATAGTCAATGATAGTTTTTCTATTTTTCAAGTATGTGACCCCAGACTGCAAAACCAGTCATAAGGGTAATTGTTTTTTAAATTGAGATTTATACATGAATATCTGAACAAATAAGTATGGTTTGTTAGGATAGGACAATATTTAGCAGAGATACAACTGTTTGAAAATGTGGAATCTGCTGGTGCAAAAAAATCTTATATATTGAGAAAATCACCTTTAAATTTGTTAGCAATGCACATTACTAATCAAAAATTAAGTTTTGATATATTTACGGTAGAAAATTTACTAAATATCTTCATGGAACATGATCTTTACTTAGTATCCTAATGATTTTTGGCATAAAAGAAAGATTGATCATTTTGACCCATGCAATGTATTTTTGGCTATTGCTGCAAACATACCTGTGCTACTTAAGACAGGTTTTGTGGTCCAGGGTCACATATATAAAATTTGTTTTTAAATATGTAAATAAACATGCAAAGAGCTTTGTAAGTGGACCAAAAGAGATTCTCTTTGCACTCTTCTCTGGCCTTGATAGTGAACTTGAATCTTTTTCGTCCTCTTAACTTTTCATTCACACTGTTGTTTGTTTAGAACTTGATTCTAAAATGACAAAATGGGCATTATGAGTGAACCTCACTTTAGGTAAAAACAAACAAAGCTCATTTGAAACATTCGTATGTAAGACAAAATTCTGTGGAACCAGTGACACAAGAAAACATGCTGCATTTTTTTTGTCTGTAAAGCAAGATATAATCAAATGTGTTTTTCAAGCTCACGTCTGTGCATCTAAGCAACAGCATTTCCTGTCAGATGTGTTACAAGTCACTTTCCACATGACTTACCCACAACTGTGCAAAACTTACCCATGTTTAGCCGATGGCGGGTTTTAATTTCATACCCTGATGTTTTTGCACCAGGCGTACATCTCACACATTGCTCAAAAAAATGTAACACTCTCACATGTTAAACTAGAAACCTGACAGGACGAGATAGTCAAGCTGTCAGGTTTACAGTAGTTGGAAGCAAGTCTTTTCAACTCATCTGTCCTTCGCTCCTGTTGTTTCAGCATGCTATGGAATTGTCCAAGTCCCCACAGGCCCCTGGTTCTGCAGGAAATGTGAATCACAGGAACGTGCTGCCAGAGTGGTGAGTTTCCTCATCTTTATATAAATCTTTCAGGCTATCTGTTTTGCTGGAGCCCAGATCTCCTTCCTCTTTTTGTATATTGTGGATTTGTTTGCAGTTTCCATGTGACAGATGATATTATTTATAATTGATACTTTGAACCGGTCTTACAGATTTCACTTCAAAAGCTTTGGTAGCCAGCATGAGGGACATATTATAATAAACATGGTTGAAGGCCATGCAGAGGACGTTTAGGCATTCAGTGAAATTTCTGAGTTGTCAGATCAGAATACAATGCATTTAAGGTCAGGTTATGCATGCAATTAAAAGTTGTTTTTTACTCCCCCTTGAGTAGTTGTAATACTGTATTCTCTTCTTTCTTTTTCAGATCACATAAGGAGAAATTTAAAGAAGTGTCCCGCTTGCATATATAATATCAGTGAATAAAAAAGACACAAAAGTATCACAGAATAATCTCATGCAACGCATGCCTTATATTCCAAGTGTTCTGGAGGTCTGCATCAGAACAAACTGAAATTGAATGTATTATTCAGCAAAAATCCTGTCTTTGGCCGTTGTTTTTGTGCACGGTTGCACAGTCATGAGATCTTTGGTTTGTTTTTCACCAAGCCAACAGAACACTTGGAATATGCGATAGTGTTAGATATTGTGGGACTATTCTGTGATATTTTTCGCATGTTTTTAAAAAAGCTTGATGTTGGCCACTATTCACTACTATTATGTGGGTGCACACATGCGTGATCATCTCGACATCTCTTTAAATTTCTCTCTTTGTGTTCAAATGAATATTAAATCATAATTTTGGGTGAACTATCCCTGTAATGATGCAACAGGCACATGAAATGGTGATGAGATCACTTACCATTTACATATGGACTATTCAATTCTGTTCAATGCATTTGGACAATTCTAAATATAATAAGTAGATTGTTAAAGTTTTAATAAAAAAATAATCTAGAAGCAAATGAACGAGCCAGTTCAAAGTAAAGCAAAGCGTCACTTGTTTACTGCAAACAAATTATCAATGGTACTTGTTACATTGTTGCCTTTTTATCATTCATAAAGTGTATATGTTTGTCTATGGTTGTTACAATCATATTTTTTCACAATATTTTATTTCACGGTCTTGTATTGATGCCTTAGATTCATATTAAAGAGCAGCTAATATGGTATTTTAAAGTGTCTTAATATTATGCCGGAGTATACAATGTAAGCAAATCGTGCCCACAGCTAAAGTTTAGCTGCTAAACTATAAACACTTCACCGAACATAGCGGAGGATACATTAGTCGAGTGCTAACATGACTAACTGATGAAACAATACAGTTTGTAAACCAAAATATGTCTACCTTTTTTTATTACTAAACAAAGTAATTAGAGTAACGAGAGTCGACACATACTTAGGAAACAGTGGGTTCACAACAAACTATCAGAACTGTTTCAGTAGAAGTAATATCGTGGTTTACCTGGAAACCTAAAGCTGCACTAGGTATACAACGCATATTAGCACAATTGAAAATGTAGCCAGTAAAGGGCGTTTAGAGTCAAATCTTTTTTTTTTTTTTTCTTGAGAGACAATATCTTTATCATGCACTTGTTTAATGAACGTTGCAGAATCCTTCATTTACATTGAAGGATAGCAACGTTACAAACTGCAAAAAAGATATCTTTCGAAAGCCCATATGACTTGCTCTTTAATATTTTGAATTTATTCATCTTTGCATTCATATCATGTAATTATGAACCAGGTTGTCCATGTGGGACTGCACTTCGTCTGTGTGATCTTTTAAAATGCTTTAAGTTTTTAGACATTTGCACTTAAGATTTTATGAAAACCGTATAACCATTCAGATATCATAATGTCTGGAAGTGGGCTGAAGTGCTTAACCTTAAATCATATATATACCACTGTGTACTGAACAAACACCTGGTTTGTATGAATGCCATGTATATAAAAACAATATGACTTGGCAGGACTCTTAGTCCTGTATGTATAACAGATGTTATCAGACCTAATAGTGAGGTATTACACTGAACATTTTCAACTTGTCTGAATGGTAAGAGGTTTGAAATATCTTGAATTGAAAATATCAGATTTGTACAAGAAGCCTCTTTATGGCTCAGGGTCATATGTCTTTATCTATCATTTTATTGCTGTTTTGTGCAGCAATTTGATTCATGTAGTAATATAGCGATTACATGCAAATAATAACCTATGTAATAAATATGCCATTACATGTTGTTTTAATATTTCTGCTTTTTTAAAATGTTTTTTTTTTTTTTTCTCACACAAGCACAAGTACAGTTGAGGTCAAAAGTTTACACCCCCCTTTCAGAATCTGCAAAATTATTTTACCAAAGAGGGATCATACAAAATGCATTTTATTGTTTATTTAGTACTGACCTGAAAACAATATTTCACATAAAAGATGTTTACAAATAGCCCACAAGAGAAAATAATTAAATTTATAAAAATGTCCCTGTTCAAAAGTTTACATTCCCTTTATGTGAAAGTAATTATCTTAAGGTCAGTACTAATTAAACAACAACATGCATGTTGTATGATCCCTATTATTTTAAAATAATTAACATTTTGCAGATTCTGAAAGAGGATGTAAATTTTGTCCTCAACTGTAGCAAAGTTTGAAAAATATTGGAAGTAACATATTTAAGAAAACACCCATTTTGTTTTAATTTTTGCCATATGTTTATAATGTGTTGTAGTCAACTGTAGTGCCCTAAATTATTGACCCTGTTTCTAAAAACATGCTGTAGCTTAAAATAAAAGCCATTCTGGTATTTATAAAATAAAAGATGGTGGTTGGGGTAAAGGAAACATGAATGGTTTGGACAGGCAAAGTTGTGTTGGCTTTGAGAGCTCAGCATTTTGATGGCTGTGCATGTGACCTGTGTGAGCTGACAGGTAGCCATGAAACCTAAGTGTCAGTTTAGAGCAGAAGAATAGTGGGTCACAAGAAGGGCAAACCTGTTACACAACCCATCATGTGGCCGTTTTTGTTGAAAGATCCAGATTCGTGCCAAAACAAAGCATCCCACATAACGCCTTTTATGAGGTTAGAGACATTTTTCAATGCCAGCTGCTCTCATTCTGAAAAGAAACAGGACTTCCCCTATTTTTATCCACAGGTTTGTCACCGCATTTGCCACTTCTAACAAAGATTTGTGAAAATCATAGCTTGCACTATCAGAATGATTTCTTACTGGAGCATTTCTAAGCCTTTTCCCAAAGCATAATTATGAAACCAAGTTTCTACATTTGTCCTCATACCTCCACTTACTAAAAATAAGCCCATTTTTTTCCCATTTGTGCCCTGCTCTGCCACTTCATTCCCAAAGATTAAAGGGTGGAGGGGGAAAAGGCCGAGCTGGCAGACCCCTGAAGGAGGAGGACTGTCCACCACCTGTAACAAAGAGGAGGAGGACAGCAGACTGAGCAGAAGTTTAAAAACCTTGAATATAGTGGTATGTGGCAAGTAACGGCATGGTTCCAAGCACAATGTTATGCCCCAATATCTAACCCTGTTCAAGGCTTTACAGTTGAGTGAAATGTCATAGTGTTTATGCATGATATGCTGATGTGTCGGTGCCCATTTCTTTAGGACACTTTCAACCATCTCCACTGTTTTTGTTGTTCAAAAGCGGTAGTAGTTGTGTTATATTCACAGGGTTTTATCATGTCCTTTCATTTGTTTATGTCTAAACCTGTTTTTCTCCCATAGCAGAACCGACCCTATTTTATCCTTGAATATAGAAGCAGCTCTTCAGGGATGTTTTCCAGCTCCAGTCAGCTATCAAAGGCGCTTGTCTACAGTTTCATTGATCAGTTTTGCCAAGATGCTCTGTTCTCTAGTTTAAAGGGGGAAAAATGATGTCTAACCCTTAAACTCTGCTTTAGTTTGATGTCCATGTCAGAAGTAGAGTTCCTGAAAGCCTTCAGAAAGCTGTGTCTGGCTTGCAGATGGTCGGATGGAGTGTGGATTCATCTATTTCTCTTCTTTTCACAGAGGTGCGAGCTGTGTCCCCACAAAGACGGAGCACTGAAACGCACAGATAATGGAGGTAAGACTGTTTTTATTTTGCTCTTGCTGAGGAAAAAACATCTCTCGCATTAGGCCTACTCTAAATGTTGTCGACAAGAATAGACTGCAGTCACACAGGAGCTAAATATAGGCCAGTAGCGTAAAGGATGTTAGACACAGCAGCCGTTGGTAACACATATGGCTGCTGTGCACGGTTTTGCACTGCTCTGTAGTTTTTTGATGGTTGAGTGTGTTTGACAGATGATATTTTACTAAATCCTTGAAAAGTAAACCATTTGTTGGTTTAACAGTTACACTCAAACCAAAATTTATTCAGATACCTTGAACATTTCTCACATTATCACAGTTTATTCACTGTAGAGTTGAGGTCAAAAGTTTGCATCCCCGTTTCAGAATCAAAATGTGAATTATTTGACCAAAATAAGAGGGATCATACAAAATGCATCTTATTGTTATTTAGTACTGACCTGAATAAAATATTTTGCACAAAGGATGTTTACATATAGTCCACAAGAGAAAATAACAGTTGAATTTATAAAAATGACCAGGTTCAAAAGTTTACATCCCCTTGATTCTTAATAATGTGAAAACAGTTTGAATTTGAAGATCAGGGTAAATTTAACTTATTTTAGCCTCTGAAGGGCGGTATTTAGGCAAAATAAGATCATTCTTAATTCATTGTTTTTCCTTCTGGAGCTTCAGTGAGCGTTTGAACCTTCTGTAAAAGTCGCACACGAGTCCTTCAGCTGTTCTCAAAGTGAAAAGATGGATCTCAAAATCAAACAGTCATTCTTGAAAAAGGTTCAAATACACAAAAATGCTGGAAAACTAAAGGATTTGTGGGACTTAAAGGATTTTTCTGAAGAACAGCAGATAGTGTAAGGGTTCAGGACAAACAAGAGACTCATGAAAAACTATCATTAACAGGGCTCGAAATTGCGACCATTTTGGTCGCATATGCGACCAAAAATTAATCTGTGCGACTTCAAATTATATTTGGAAGCATTTGTGCGAGTGAGAGAAATGAGTGTGGTGCGACTCGGTTTCGAAACTGTCGCTAGCCGAACTACTGCACAGACTGCTGTGAGCTGATACAGTGACGGTTTCTCCAACATTACATAACTATTTAAACTTCATCTTCATATTATTACCTTAAATGCAGATATTATGCAGGAAGGGCTCACAAAATCGCTAGCCCGACGTCCCGGGGCTACTGTGTTTCCAGTCGGGCTACCAGAATGTTTCACCGGACTGTCAGACGTACTAAAGTAGAGGACTTCTGCAGGTCCTTAAAACTCCTCAGTTTATTTGTATCAAATGTAAGGCCATAAAAAGTTGTAAATATGTAAAATAGTATAAGAAAAGTCTTGATTATAAGTTTAAGAGACGGAAAGACAATCGCGTTTGGGTTGGATTAATCTTCAAAAAGACAATGATGTCATTGTATAAATATGTGCACTGCACCTTTCAAAGTCAAAACGTGGCACAGATGTCTTTATATGAATGTATCTGAAGGGAACCAACTGTCCTCAGAAACGTGTCCTTGGCATTTTCATTTCATGTCTGATAAACAGCGTTAGTGCTGATTTGTGTACAGCCGTTACTAGGGAAACCGTAATATTTCAGCACTACTAAAGCGCCCCCTAGTGACAGAATTAATTTTTATTTCCAATACATTTTTTCAGCTGTTTATGGTCAAATTATTGCAATTATCGATCCATGTGTAAATGTGAAAGAAGTTAATGTGCCTTTTAAAAATCTAAACAATTAAGTAATACTAATGTTATATATCTTATATAAATATAAGAAATTATACACTTGATTTATCCCTTTTAATGGTATAAAGGTTGAAATGCCCTTGTATTAGATATTTTGTGCCTGTATCTGAATTATAAATCATGTCATTTTATGGCTTAATATTCTACTACTGTACATTGTCCAACCCCACTCATACTGTTCATTTAACTTGTGCAGCTCTTAAAAAAAGGGTCATAAATTGCCTTAAATTGATATTAAAAAATTCTGCAGCTACACTAAATGGTGAAATAAAATTCCTTCCTTGGTATTTGTTTATATTTGTGTATTGAAAACATTTTTGATTGACATTTAGACTCCTATCTGATTTTCTATATTTAATTTTTTTTTATTTTTTTTTATTTTTTTTTTTGGGCTAGTTAAATTAATTTTCAGGCTACCAAAAGAGTAACTGCAGGAATACCAGACATTTTGACATTTTGCGATCCCTGAGCCGTCAATCATTCCCTGTCACTGACACTGTGCTCCGCTTAACTTGGAACCGGACGTTTTCTCTACCAAACCCTGTTCCGGCGTTGCACAAACTGCATTGCAATTAGGGGTGTGTAATATGACTATTTTTGTTATTGTGGACAATTAAAATGTCTCCACAATCTGCTTTTGACGAAATATAGTATAATCAAGATCGGCGCATAACCAAAAAGAAATTGGGTGCTCCTAAATTTTTTGGGATGCTCCTAACTTTTTGAAGTTGGGAGCACCAGTGCTACCAATAAAAAAAGTTAATTTCGAGCCCTGATTAAACAAAAAACACAGCTGTGGATCATTCAGGTAACAACACAGTATTAAGAATCAAGAGGATGTACTAAATAAACAATAACATGCTTTTGTTTTGGTAAAATAATTAACATTTTTAATGATTCTGAAAGGGGGTGTAGACTTTTGACCTCAACTGTAGTTTACAAAAATGGTAATAAAATGTGACAAATTCAAATTCATCTTGATAATGTCTGATAACTTTGATAGGAAGATGTGTAATGGATTACAATCAACCAAAAAGTCGGACAACCATTAGTATGACAATATTTACCCAACTATCAATACTCTCTTGAGCAATTACCATTCATTTTGTTTAGTCTGTGGTGTAAAAAAGGTCACATTAGCAATGACAGAAAAAACACTTGAGCAAAACATGGTCAGTTTTACTGGCAGTCCACTGTATGAAGAAGTTTTGGGTAAAATATGTGACATTGGACCACAAAATCAGTTATAAGGGTCATTTAAAAAAAAGAAGAGAGAATTACATCTTCTGAAAATTTAATAAATAAGCTTTCCATTGATGTATGGTTTGTTAGGGTATGACAATATTGGCTGAGATACAACTGTTTGAAAATCTGGAATCTGAGGGTGCAACACAAATCTTTTTGTCCAAATGAAGTTCTTAGCATATTATTAGTCAAAAAAATAAGTTTTGATATATTTACAGTAGGAAATATCTTTATTGAACATAATCTTTACTTAATATCCTAATGATTTTTGTCATTTGGACCCATACAGTGTATTTTTGGTTATTGTTGCAAATATACCCATGCTACTTACGACTGGTTTTGTGGGCCAGGGTCACATATGTCACAATTTACTTTTAGCTATCCTCATTTACATAAATAAACTGTAGTGTCCCGCACCCACTAGTAAAAAAAAATCTAAAATTCTATCTGGTGTCTGAATAATTTTTTCATTGACTATTATTACCTCGACTACAAGACAAATGTCATTTTCAAATGGGGAAAGTCAGCCCAGTTTTATTGTGAGGTGACAAAACGAAGGAAGCTCTTGAGAGTAACATATGCTCTGATGAGGACGACACCTTTCTATTTTTACGCCTCTAATGAAAATCATTGTAAAAAAAAACAAAAAAAATCTTTTGTATGGAGTATTTCACTGCTATCCTCTGGCAGTTTTAATTATCACAGAAATGTTTCTGTCAAAAGGGTTTAATAGTGTATCTCATCAATAAGCTGTTAATTAGTCAAAAATATCTTCATGTGTCTCACCCCAGTGTAATTGAATTTAGAATGCAGTATAATATTGCGATGAATAAATGCAGACCAGTTTTTCTACTTTTTTTTCTAATGTCTAACTGCTTTTAAATTAACTAAGAGTTTTATGTTTTTGGCACATAGTTTTCAGATTTTATCTGCTTATTTTTTAAGTGATTGAGCAAAGGGGGTTAGGAAGCGTGCGTGTTTATCTCTCTCACCTTGTTTTTATGGGTGGGCGGTCTCAGCGGGGTCATTGTGGGGCTGAGAGGAGTCTCCTCTTCTTCATGCTCCGGGTTCACGGCAAGGGCAGCTCAGAGACTGTAAACATGGCATGGGACACAGCTGCGGGACCATGCCCCATCTTTAGGGGTGGTGAGCTGTTTAACGGCCATGAGGGAAACATCATTGCCCCAGGCTTATGATTTAGCCGTTTCAGACCATGTAATCTCTCTCCTGAATTTGTTAAGGCTTTTGAAATTCTTTGAGATAAACATTCCACATTCTGTCGTTATTTATGAGTAGGAGTGACGATTTCTGAAACATAAATTTCAGAAAGTATTTGTATGAACCAGCAATGATCCCAGAAGTTAGATGTAGGTGTTCAGGATATCTTTAAGGATATCTATACGTTTTCGGCCATCTGAGGAGTGAAATTTAGCAGCAGTGACCAGACCAGCACATGGAAAAGTGTTTACAGGTGTTACTTCTGTTAAGTTATGCAAACAAGAATAATCTTAAAAACAATGGAGCAGGGAAATAAATACAAACTGAAAAAAATGACATCCCTTTCCTTCACATGGAGTTCATAGACCAGTTTTTGCCTCCCTGATAGTCTTTATTGTTCCTTTAATCTGAACGTTTTCAACTAGAATTTGCAGAACAAGATTATTTGAGTACTTTATGCTCAGCTAAAGACTTCTTTGGCAAATCATTCGCTTTTTAAGTGTGCCACCCTTCTGTCTGAGGGGTTTAGAAGTTCTTTGGGGTGTGCTTGGGTTTTATTGCCTGGTTTTATAGGCTTCTGCTGGATTCTTGGAGGGACTTCAAAACAACACAACCCACCTCCCTGTCCCTTTAGGCTGGGGTCAAAGACAGTTCATGGGTTCACCTTTAAGTTTAGGCCTGTTATTGTGGCCTTATGCTGGATAAACGCATCTAATTAGCTCATTTCTTTTAGGTTAATTTTAACTTGATATCAATAGCGTCTGCTCTCCTAACATACACATATTGCAGACTAAGGTCATTAAATCTAAATCCTTGCACTTTGGGGGTTTTGTGGTTAAAAGACAGCTGATGTGGGAGAAAAGGTGATATATGATATAATATTTATGTAGTGTGCTTGTGGCTGACACCCTATTGTTGAACACTTGGTCTAGACGCTAGGCAGGAGAGAATATGCCTCTGCCTCTTCCAGTCCTGGGTGTTTCGTCTTTGCGGTCACACTCAGCCCACATGCTTTAATAAGTGTTTTTCACACTGCGGAGGAAGCCAGGCGTGCCCCATAGGCATGACTATGAGCAAACAAATGACCATGGTCATGAATAAATTTGAAAACAATGACAGAAAATATGTTAAATGTAAGCGACTCCTTTTTGGCAATATCCATCTTTTTAATGTCTTCATTTTAATAAAAAATAATATTAATAAAAATAGCTAGCACAAAATTTATAATAATTTAAATATTTGTATTCTTAATAATAATTTTCAGTGTAATCTAATTGTTTTACATGAAAAAGTAACAAATTAAATATTTGTAAAAAAATATATATTTTTTAATTTAATTATTTATAACAATAATAATAACAATTTTAGCAAGTTGTTTGCATTTTTTTTTTACAAATACTTTTTTTGCTGTTAGATATATGAAAAAGTACTAAATTATATTTAAATAATTTGTAAAAATAATTTCAGAAAAGAGTTTCACTTATCCATTTAGAATAATAATAATGTCAGCCAGTTGTTTTTTTACATATTTTTTTTTGCAGTTAAACCCAGTTCCATATTCACAGCAAGTTTGCGTAGAAATAAAATATTTCAAAAAGTATGAATTAAAATAACAGTGGCACAAAAACTATAATAATTAAAATATTATTATTTATGGTAATTTTAAGTGTTATCTAATTGTTTTAAATGAAAAAGTACTAAATTATATTTAAATAATTTGTAAAAATAATTTCAAAAGTTTGTTTCGTTTATCCATTTAGAATAATAATAATAATTTTACCCAGTTCCATCTTCACAGCAAGTTTGCGTAGAAATAAAGGACTAGGAGTAGTTATAAAAATAAGAATTAAAATAACAATAGCGCAAAACAATCATTGAAATATTTTATTATTAATAGTAGTTTTAAGTGTTATCCAATTGTTTTATATGAAAAAGTACTAAATTATATTGAAATGTGTAAAAAAAAAAAAAAAAAAGTTTTGCTTATCCATTTATAGTAATTAATAATAATTTTAGCTATACTTTACATATACTTTTTTGCCGTTAAACTAAGTTCCATCCTCACAGTGAGTTTGCATAGAAATAAAGTAGTTAAAAAAAATTTAAATTACAATAACACAAAACCAATAATAATTTATTTTAATATTTCTATTATTAATAAGATTACTTTTAAGTGTTATCCAATTGTTTTATATGAAAAAGTACTAAATTATATCTAAATAATTTGTTAAAAATAATTTTAAAGGTTTTGCTTATCTATTTATAATAATAACAAGTTTATTTATTTATTTATTTATTTATTTATTTTTTTGCATTTAAACCCAGTTCCATCTTCACAGCAGGTTCACGTAGAAATAAAGGAATAATTCAATCTTAGCCTCTTTAACATCTACTGATCATCTGTCTTGTGTTTTGTTTAGGTTGGGCCCATGTGGTTTGTGCTCTTTATATCCCAGAAGTGGAGTTCGCCAACGTATCTACCATGGAGCCCATTGTGCTTCAGTCTGTCCCTCATGAGCGTTATAATAAGGTGAGTTCCCCAACCACTGAAAGACACATGCTGAAACTCTGGATATCAATAGGAAAGCAAAGTCTCAACATAAGAGCCTCATAAATCAGCTCAACAGTGTAAACGGTATGCATGTAAGGACTTTAGGTCTATACTGTGAATGTGTTTTCGTAAGGGACCAAGTGCTACATTTATCAATTCTAGATAAACACAGAATGTCACCATTAATTCTGCACCAAAGCTGAATGAATGAAAACTGAGATCTTTGTTGTGGGAATTTACACATACAGTCTGAAAATGAAAAGAACCATCATTTCCAAGCCTGTTAAAGTATTAAAAGTCATGGAAATTGTTAGAGTGAATATTTTAACTGATTAAATACTTGCAGGTGTAAGTTTCTACTGCTGCTGGTTGAATTCCTGCGCATCACTGTAACTCAAGAGTAATTGCAAAGTCCAAATGTTTACATGTTAGCTTAAAAGTTTTTCGCTCAACCGTGAGGGTAAAGAAAACAATGTTCAATCAAGTACTAATGGGATATGCCATCACGACACCATTCTTTCATTTTTCATTTGAAAACCTAATTATGTTTTGTTTTCTATGGATGCCCTTCAATGCAGTAGATAAGTAAAATACAATCAGTTAGTGTTGTATGATTTGGATTCAGTACTGTGTCTGATGACTCGCAGGACTAAGGAGCCAAGTTTAATCTCATGCTTGAAATAGTGGGTTTAAAATCTGGGATAAAATAGATTCAGCTCTGTTGGTAATTGAGTCCTCACTGTGAGCCAATTTAAAATGGCATGGTTATCAGTTGCCTAATAATCGAGGCGCTGGGAAGGGCGGCTTCTGAGAGACTTGTTAAATTGGTAGAGCCTTCACGCTAAACAAGCTGTGGGCCGTGCGGCAATGCATTATATACCATAATAACTGCTTTCTGTATGTGAAGAATCACTTTTGTGACTGCCTTTTTTCCATCTAGACATGCTACATCTGTGAGGAACAGGGCCGTGAGAGCAAAGCTGCTACTGGAGCCTGCATGACATGCAACAAACATGGCTGCCGACAGGCCTTTCATGTCACATGGTGAGTGTCAGAGACCTAATAATAATTTTTAAGTTTTAGTTTTTCTGGATTGTTTTTTCCATTTGAATTTTTCTAGACTGTTTTAATGGTTCAGTTTTATTAATCAAAAAGCATATCGAATTAATTAAAATCTTGAATCTTAATTGAACAGCAATTTATTAAAAGTTTAACAAAACTTACATTTTTAAGGCTTTATGATTTAATTTTTTTTTTTCTGTCAAATTTATTTTTATTTATTTAATTTTCTGGAATCCAATTGTAATGGAACTGTTAATAATCAAAGCATCTCTAAATAATTGATTTAAAAAAGCTAATTATAACTATTAGTAATATATTTGTCATAGTTTTGTTACATTAAAGCAAATTTTTATTTTGACGTTGCTGTGAAGACCTTTGAGTTTCGGTTTGTATATAATATAACAATAGTTTTCCTCACAAGAAACGGCAAAATGCTCATGAAGTGACTGTAGAGCAGTTCTAAAGATTGTTTATGTGTTCATGTACTCCTATTGAGGCGTATGTACTATGCGAAACATGTTCATCTGCCATTCATTCACACTGAGACACACAGAACATTCAGGATTTGTATTTAAATAGTATTTTTACAGCTTAATATTTATTGACATTTATAGACACTAGTCGATCCAATCCATGTTTTGATTTAAGTGTACTTGAACTACTTTTGATTTATTCCAGGGCTGCACGATTTTTTGAAGACGAATGTATTTTTTCAGTAAAGCTGGTTGCGTAACCAGTAGTAAATCTCCAGCAGGTGCTTTCAGATGGAGCAGTATTTAGTACGCAGAGCTGTAGTAGCTGTAGCTGTAGCTATCGCAGACAGTTTAATCACGTGATTATGAAATCAAAAGAAATGTTCGCGATAATGACAGCTTTTTGTGTAGCTTCTCAGTGAACTACGGCTCTGTGTAGCAATGCTGCTACATCTGAAAGCATTTAATAACGTGTTTTTGCTCTAAATTCATTTCATAACATCAGTCGAGTGAAATAAATCCTTCTGTGAGATGGTGTGGCTTTTTACACAAAATAAGGCACGCATAGTAAGCAGTGATAAAGGCTTTGCATTATTATATACGCTATTATAAGGAAAATTATAATATGAACTCAGATAAACCATACATTGTCATATTTGTGTGTTTATTAGTCACATTGAAACAAAAAAGGCGGTTAAATCTTCTGTTTATTCAGCTGCCGAGATATGCGATTTCTTTTCGATTTATCGTGCAGCCTTAATTTATTCATACAAAGTTTGCCAAATTCCAGGTTATACAGTAAATTCCATTTTTATGACAAGATTCCGTCTGTGTGTTATGCATCACAGAAATCATAGGGCCCTACTAATATTCCAGTCATTAATTATGCCATCTGTTAAATGAATAGGAATAAAAATGGTAAACACAACAGACTTTGTATCAATTTATTATTGTACTTTGCATTGTGTTTTTGAATATAGCGCTCAGTTTGCTGGACTGTTGTGTGAAGAACAGGGTTCAGATGCTGATAATGTGAAATACTGTGGATACTGCAAGTACCATTACAGCAAACTGGTAAGAATCTGCTTTTTCTAAACTATACTGTACCAACTATAACACTCTGGCACGAAGCACCACTCGTGCAAATCCCACAGCGTTTATCTTTTTGATTGGTAATATTAGAGAAATTCTGTCATTTTTAATTAAGGCATTAATGATGTCCAGGCTAATTATGAATAAGTTGCAGTACTGGAAATAGGTATAGTTTCTTTAAGTGAATTTTAAAATGTGCAGGTGCATATAGATGAGCTCTTCCTCAAAAGTTTGAGGTCAGTATAATTCTTTTTTTTAAATTTATAAATTTTTTAATATTCAAAAGTGGTGCGTTAAATTAATCAAAAATGATGTTGAAGCCATTTATAAAGTAATTTTTGCATTTCATTTGCTTTTACTCAAAGAAACCTGAAAAAAGCATTACAGTTTCCATAAAAAGATTAAGCAGCACAATTTCAACTGCATTTAAGAAGAAGAAATGTTGTAACACTTTACAGGTGTCAAATGTTAACATTAGTTAACATATTAACTAACATGAACGAACAATAAACAATACATTTATTACTCTATTTATAATCCTTTTTAATGGTAGTTAATAAAAATAGTCATTCATTGTTTGTTCATGTTAGTTCATAGTGCCTTAACATACGTTAACAAACACAACTTGTGATTTTAATTAAATTAGTAAATACAGAGATTAACATTAACTAAAATTATTAAATGCTGTAGAAGTGTATTGTTCATTCTTAGTTTGTTAACTAATGAAGTTAACTAATGAACCTTATTGTGAAGTATTACCAAATTGTTTCTTGAGAACCAAATCAGCATGTTAAAAAGATTTTGGAAAGATCAGAAAAATTCAGCTTTGCATTGCAAGAATAAATAATATTTTAAAATAAAAAAATAAATAAAAGCAATTATGTGAAATTGTAATAATATTTCACAGTATTGCTGTTTTTACCGTATTTTGATTAAATAACTGCAGCTTTGGTGAGCATAAGGAGCTTCTTTTTTGAAAAAACATTAGAGAATGATTGTGATTAATTGCATTGAAAATAAAAGTTTGTTTGTGTTATGTATTATGTGTATATAAATATACACACATCTATATATTAAGGAAAAATATGTTAGATTTATATAAATATTTATATCTGTATATAATATAAATTATATATGGTTACACTATTTTAAGATGTTCTTGTTACAGTGTAATTAAGTACTGAGTAATATTAATTAACTACATGTACTTACTATATGGTTAGGATTAGGGTTTGGCTTAGGGTTACTTGCATGTAAATATGCATAATTAATTGTAATTATAATAGTAAGTACATGCAATATATGTAAGTACATGCTTATATACAAGTATAAATATATATGCATACAAATATTTTTTGTAAAAGATATACATATGAGTTTGTATTTATATATACATAATAAATACACACAGTACACACACATAGTATGTAAACAAACTTTCATTTTGAATGCGGTTAATTGAGATTAATCATTTTGCAACCTTTTCCCTAAAAACATCAAATCTAACAGACCCCAGACTCTCTAAAGCAGAAGTGTATACGTAGTTTTTCCTATAAATTACGTGTTTGACTACGTGTTTCATGGTCATGGTTTGTGTATTTTGCCATTAGTGTTTCATATATTGAGGTATACTTCATGTCTCTAGTGCATTTCCCAAGCACTCAAGCTACTGATTTTAACATTCGCCAGTACATGAATCGCGTCAAGCACATCCCTGTGACCATGCCATCATTATTCAAGCTGTTACCGCACATCCAGAACCGCACGTGAACGCACCAGGCTTTCCAAAAAAGACACTCCCTCTTCTGGAATATCTCTCATTTCTCGAATGTCTCACACTCCTGGTCCAATTACAGCTGCTGAAAGCTGAGCTGTGGCATAAGCCCCCACTGGCCCCAGCCGCCCCCACCTCGATCTCCCTCAAACCCTTTAACCCCTTAATCTCGTTGACAATCAACAGCAACTCACTGGACCTTTGTCTGTGGCTCTCCTTTCCTCTTCTTCCCATCACCCCCCCCCCCCCCCCCCCACCCCTTTCCTGCATTTCCCCCTTCACTCTGTCTTAATACCCCTCTCAGAAAAAGAGGGCTAAGGTTTCAGAGAGATACACGGACTGCCCAGTGGCAGCTCTCGGTGACAGCATAACGGCCTGTGGTTTTCCGTCCAGCTTCGCTCAGTCCTCCGTGTACTCGTGGGCTTGGCCATTTGTGTGTGTGTGTGTGTGGCAAGGGGTTTTACTCACTCCAGCCCTAGAGCTACACTGAGCTTTAGAGCCACAGCCCCCTGCTGCTTCTCAGATTTGTGCTGTGTGTGTGTGTGTGTGTGTGTGTGTGTGTGTGTGTGTGTGTGTGTGTGTGTGTGTGTGTGTGTGTGTGTGTGTGTGTGTGTGTGTGTGTGTGTGTGTGTGTGTGTGTGTGTGTGTGTGTGTGTGTGTCTATCCTCCCACTCAACAAAGGCTTCTCAGATACTGCTAGTCCTACAGGTCTTCTGAGTGAGGGGCTGGAGGCAGGGCCAGCGCTTTGTGATGTTCTCATAGGGGATTGTAATGAGTTGAGGATGGAGGGATTGTGATGTTTATTTGTGTGTACACCGTTTTATTTCATCAGGCATTTAGGACTACTCTGGTTACTGGTGATAGATGCTAGAGTCAGAGTATTTCATGTTTGTTTTTTTGTGTTAGTGGTGTGGTTTTATGTATTCATTCATATTTTACAGTTTGTTTGTTTTTTACATTGTTTTATGATGCTTTTTAGCATCACTGGAGGCTCAGATATATAAATTTATATAATTTATTAATGTGTACTTTCAGAAAGGGTGCATTAAATTGATCAAAAGTGACAGTAAAGATGTTTTTTTAATAAATGCTGTTTTATTCAATTCTATTTATCCAAGAATGCTGAAAAAAATCACACTTTGCACAGTGTTTCTTGAGCTGCAAATCAACATATTAGAATGATTTCTGAAGGATCATGTGACACTAAAGACCATTAGACTTTGCCATCACATGAGTGAATTATATTTGAAAATATATTAAATGGAAAAAAGTCATTAAATTGTAATAATTTCACAATATTAATATTTTTTACTATTTGATCATGAGGCTTTTTAAAAACGGCTATAAGCTCTAAAACAATAGTGTTCATTTTATATAAATATACACTACCAGTCAAAAGTTTTTGAACAGTAAGATTTAAAAAAAAAATTAATCTCTTCTGCTCACCAAGCCTGCATTTATTTGATTCAAAGTACAGCAAAAACACTAAAATTTTGAAATATTTTTACTATGCTTTCTATTTCAATATATTTTCATGTTATTTATTCCTGTGATTTTAAAAGCTCAATTTTCTGCATCATTAGTCTTCAGTCTTTAGTGTCACATGATCCTTCAGAATCATTTAAATTTGCTCTTTAAGAAACATGTATTATTATTATTATTATTATTATTATTATTATTATTTCAATAATAATTCAATATTTAAAACAGTTGAATACATTTGTTTTGGGATTTGTTTATGAATCGAAAGATCCAAAGAACCGCATTTATCTGAAATAAAAAGCTTTTGTAACATTATACACTATACCATTCAAAAGCTTGGAGTCAGTATAATTGTTTCTTTTTTTAGGGGAAAGAAATTAAAGACATTTTTATTTAGCAGAGATGCTTTAAATTGATCAAAAGTGATGATAAAGACATTTATAATGCTACTAAAGATTTCTATTTCAGATAAATGCTGTTCTTCTGATCTTTCTATTCCTCAAAGAAACCTACTCGGCTGTTTTCAACATAATAATAATAATAAATGTTTTTTGAGCAGCAAATCATGATTTCTGAAGGATCATGTGACTGGAGTAATGATGTTAAAAATTCAGCTCTAAAATCACAAGAATAAATGCCATTTTAAAATATATCCAAATAGAATAGTTATTTTAAATAGTAAAAATATTTCAGAATTTTACTGTTTTTGCTGTACTTTGGATCAAATAAATGCAGGCTTGGTGAGCAAAAGAGACTTCTTTAAAAACATTTAAAATCTTAATGTTCAAAAACTTTTGACTGGTAGTGTAATTAAGCTATATAAGTATATATCTAAATGGCTTTTAGTCATCTCCCATTTTGTTGTGTTTGTCCGAATAAAGTGACAGCACATTGCTTGTTTTGTTTGTTGTCATCCATTGTGGTGATCGCACTATTGTACATGACAGCATGATGTTTCTGCAGGATGTACCATGTCTCCCTGTCGCCATGTTAATGGACTGACAGCATCAGCACAGTCTCTCGGATTAATAGTTCAATAGCTGGCTACTAACCCCTGACTTTTCCATGTAGGCCTTTGTTTCAGTGGGCTGCTGGTAAACAAAGACCACTCTGTGACCTGAGGTTTTTATGTGGCATTTGTTGACAATGGAAGCATTCGAGACCATTGACTTCAAAAGAAATAAGGCATACTTTTTTGGTTTTTTTGATAAATGGAAGAAAATATTAAGAAGAATTGAAATTGTCTTGTGAGAATATATGTAAAGTTGGTCAGTGTGAATGTCAAGTTCGTTTCTAACGGCACGTGTGCATATAAGATCAGCTGTTTCTGTTAAAGAGAATTTTGTTGATTTGTATTTATTTTATTTTTTTTTTAGCCTTGGACAGATATTCTCATGCAGCTTGCTTTTTGCTGGAGTTGCTTCTCAAAATACAACAATATCCATCATCAAAATGTCTTTTTCCTTTTTTTCCCCCGTTATTGTCTTATTTGTTTCCTTTGTCTCGGTAAGGGCTATTTTCTTTGTTGCTACAAGAGAGAGAAGTAGGAAATAGGAAAAAAAGATAATTGGACAGACTTTAAATGGTAACTCGAAGTTCCTCTTTCACCTTTTAGAGAAGGAGCAAAGGCCGTGGTAGTAGGGCTCAAAGCTTAAGTGATTCTTCCACTCACTCTTTGGATAAGCACCATGACAAGGAAAAGAAGGTAAGGCAGCCTTCAGATCTACCTCACTTCCTGCCATGTGTGATTGATGCCCCCCTCCTCACGACTTCAGACTATGAGGTAAACCCAAACTGTCGTACGTCCGAAATACGCACCGCTGTGATTAGTTTAGTTTAAATTACACGAGCCACCGTCACCCCCGTGCCACCCCTCGCACGCACACTTTTCATATCCCACAAAGCTTTTAAAGCCACGGGAGGGAGAAGAGTGCCTTTTATCACTCAAAGTGATTAGTATTTTGGTGCCACCACAAATTATCAACATAAAGAGCGCTGTATTCATAGAAACGCATCCGTCATGGCCATTAGTTCCACTGAGTATGTTTAATCAGTATTGATAGGTAGTGTAGTCATTTGTTCCACTAATTTTCTATACGCAGCCATACCGAATGAAACATGTAGCATTATTAGCCCCGTTCGCCTTCCCATCTAATTCAATTAAGCGCAGGCCCTGTAACATGGCCTCATATCAATAAACCTGTACAGAACGGCAGAAGACTAACCGTACTGTCCCTGTCCATATTTTTCTCTTCTTACTGTAATAGCGGTGGAATCTGAAATACTAATCCAGCAGACCTCATAGTGTGAAATGTGCGGAGGAGCTCATCACATCTATCCATCGTCATTGATAATTTTCTGCCTGTCCCTAGCAGATCCCACATATCTCAAACACTCAGTCTTTGTGCAGCCATCTTAATCAGCGATAGCTTGCTTGATTTGTTCTTTTCGAACCGGGCCGTTAAAATGGCTCTCTTTCTTTATAAATCGTATTTTTTACTTTTTGACCTTTGTTGGAAGAATTTTCATTTGTTTGTTTTAAATTTAACTGTCTGTTCTCAACCTTTTTTGTTTGTATTATTTATTATAAGTTATTTTTTTTAAGTTAAGTTTAATTTTAAAAAATGTAAATTCTTCTGAAACTTGATCGTTTATTTTTTTTTGCTATTTTGCAAGCTTACCAACTTAAGTCACGATTTAATTGTAAAGTGTGGAATCACACCTGCATTTGTTTTGTATTTTGCAACAATTTCAGTCATTTTTAATCTTTTTAAAGTAATGTATTTAAGCAATTGTATTACATTCTTGTATTTAAATGTAAATCAAAATGCTCACAATAGCCAGATGAACACGTACAGCGGGGAGTGGAGGTCAGACATTGAGGCTGTTGGTTATTTGACACGAATTCACTAATTATTTGAATTGGTTTGAATGAGTTTGCATTGGAAATGCATACCAAAATGGAGTGGATGGGGCTCTGTTAAGCTGCTCAGAGACGGACCGTGCAGCCTGTGTAATCTAGGTCAGCGAAAGATTAAATATGAGATGCCATTTAAAGCCGTTTCGTGCAGAATTATTCTGATATTTAACTTCTTCAGCATTGAGAGGGGTTGACGCGAACAATGATTCGGGTTGGAGCCGTATTCTTGAAGATCGTGTTGTGGAGTGCTCTGCTCCGCCGTGGCTATTGTTACGACGGCTGATTTGCATTAGCAAAGGGGGCCCATCCCCCCTACTCCACATTCCCAGGTCAAAGGTCGGGGGGCTCAGATGTATACCTAGCTAATTCCAAACCCCAGGGCCAAACAACAATAGAGGCTAAAAGCTTCTCAATTTGCAGCTAGTTCAGATGTGCTCTGAGAGGCCGTCGAGAGCGGCATCTGGGAATAAAATGAAGTTTTCAATCTCTCTTCCTCCTCCTTCCTCACATATCTTAAATTCTGATCTGTTTGGGATTTTAGCTTTGTTTTCTGGATGATTCAGGTTTTTTTTTCTTTTCTATTTAAACTTTTTTTTTATATATTTATTCATTTCCGTAGTTGAATTTTAATACTTCGCCCAAAGCCTCGGGAGTCATTTCTTTGTTCGTCCTGAAAGAGATTTGCTACATTTCACTAATCTGCTAAAGGCATTGATGAATTATGATAAATGTCTTTGCGTTTTGTTCTCTCTCTTTTGTAGTCACCTCTGCCTGAACTATTCATCTTTGTATAATTAAGATAGCTGTCATCTTATGTCAAACTCTTGCAAGACGTTTATGTCAGAATTTTAATTAGACCAGTAAACAGCAGTTCACCTACCTGCGTTTGTCATTACGTAAGGGTCTACATATGTAGACGGTTTCAGTTTAGTTACTTGATGTATATAAGATGTTGTGTATTTCTTTTTTCCATTCATAAACAAAGCCGAGTAGTGACATGATTGCTTTCTCACAATAACACCAGGCTTGTCAACACCTTTAGGAACAATGTTAATTAAGACTTAGAGTCTAGTTTTTGCATCTATTTAAAGCATTTGTCCTGAGGAGCAAATGTGGTATTACAAAGCTTTATAATTTCTGTAAGTGCTGTTATATTTTTAATTATTGTGTCACTATTAATTAGGGCTGTCAAGATTCCACGATTCAATTGGAATACTCAAGTTTGGCAAAATACCGGAAGTGGCGCATGTTATGGACAAGAATTATTAGACTGTTTTCCAAAGCGGTGTGATGTATTAAACCCACTTAACAATCACAAAGCATAATGCTATTGTGAATACACAAACTCTGTGGTTAAATTAAATAAATATATGTGCTTTAATTAGTTACATACGTGTATGTTACGTTTGTGCAGTTAAACCATGCACAGTAAATGCTGCTCCACACAAACTGTTACCATTTATATGTGTCAGCATAATGTTGTGAGTTAGGGTTTATTATAACATTTATCTGGGAATGCAACATCTGCCATTTTATTAGATTTGTAAGGTAAATAATTTATAAACCAATGCAAACACAGGAAAATACATTATTATCTTTCTCAATATGCTGTTTTTTTGCGATTTCACAATAAACGTTCAAAGAAATAAAACTTCAAAGAAATAATACTTACACTCTGAGTTCACAGAGTGTTTTGATGTCCAAATATTCATTAAATTACAATGGCTGTTTCATTTCTGTCATAAAGAAATGGACAAATATTAAAGATTAAGTGGATTTTTGAATTAAATGTTTAGTCAATATTAAACAAGGATTAGATCGTGCAGTAAAGTGTAATGTATGTGGGTCAAAGACGTTAAGATGTCCATGTCAAAAGAAATGTACAAAAGTGATTTTATGTCCATAGAAAGCACATTAAATTTAAGTAAAATGTCTACTTTTAAGGTTTCAAATACGTTTTTGGAGAATAAAATATAAAAAATAATGTTGCATTGTCATTCAGTGACCACAATATTTATATAAAAATTCAAACAACATGCTTATTCTGACTTGTACATATTAAAAATGCATAAAAGAATAAGGGAGCATATACAATTTTATTGTGTTTTAAATGAGTAAAAAATTCTTACTGACAAATGGGCAAAACCTAGGATAGTGGCAAATTTTTAAAATGTAGAATTACAACTAAATAGTATTTGGGGTGAAAGTAATTTGTCTTTTAATATGGCATACATTGTTGTAAATATGCCTGACAAGATTGTTAAACTGAATTACATTTTAGTCTTCTGTAAATTAGGGAAAAATTTGTTATTTATTTTTTTGCTCAGAAAAACAAAAATGCAATGAAATTAAACTGAATACTTAAATGTTTTTTTGGAAAAACAACTATTTAAAGCAGTATTACACTTATTGTTTTTATGCTTAAACCCTTTTTTGTTTTTTGACCCATGTATTTTCACAGTTTTGTTCAATAAAACCATGATTACTTGATTTTGATACAAGTTATTTTTGCCTCATTGCTGTTATATATGAACTTTAAGTAATTTTAAAGGCTATTGTCCCCTTAGGTTTATTTTTATCACTACCAAAAAAAGAAAAAGAAAAAAAGACATATATAATTATCAGATTACTCGATTAATCGTCAGAATAATCGACTGATTACTTGATTACCAGAGTAATTATTAGTGACAGCCCTACTATTAATATACTTGCCATTTTGCTGTCTGGGGAAAAAAGGTATATATAATTATCAGATTACTTGATTAATCGTCAGAATAATCGATTACCAGAATAATCATTAGTGACAACCCTACTATTAATATACTTGTCATTTCGCTGCATTTAAACTGTTTTTTTTTTTTTTTTTGTGATGTTTGAGCATAACAACAGTGACATTTGTTTGGGATGTGAAAACCAATAGCATTGAGTATTCAATACAAATACAATCTTTTCCACCCATTTAAAAAAATCCCAGGGTGTGCTTATTGAAAACCTTCATTTCAAGTTTGTATGATTGTCCTATTTCTAAGAAAATGGCATTTAAAATAGTATATGCAGGAGAATTGTAAATGGTGCAGAGGAAGCGGAAGCTCATTTTCATTTTCATTGAAAAAGTTGAGCCTGAGGGCCTCTGGAATTGTCACCGCCACTTGCACTGAGAAGTGGCGTAAACCGTTATCATGTTCAGAATAATTGTCAATTCTAACTGAGACAATGGCTGGAAGATGACAGAAAGTGGCTAAAAAACGATAGACGTTTGTATATCGCTCTAGTGGGGAATGTGTAAATATTCTCTACGAATGGTTCAGGATCACTGCATATTTTTACATCCGCACTCTTAAGAACAGAAACGGAGAGGTTGGAGGTGTTCGATTGGAGTGTGAGGTGTAAATTTGTTCACGCTCCTGCTTCTCGGGCGCAAATAGAGCTGCGTGGAGCGCGGCACTAGACCGGGGTGTAAATTAAGCTGCAGTAGACTCTGGTCAGGCCTGCAATGTGAAACCTTACCCATCTACAGGAAAACCCTTTCTTTTTCTTTACGTGAAGATCTTCGTTGGCAGCACGAGTGGCTCTCCTTGCTGGGTTTGAATGCATGCAAACGAGTGACTTGTTCAGGATAAGTCTGTCATTGTTTCACCTTTTTGTGTTTCTCATCTTTCTGCCTCTTTCTTTACAGAAATGTCAGTGTAGGCAAAAGTCCTTCCCAAGCTGTTCTGGCCTCATTCGAAGCATAAACACGTTTTTTTGTTGTTGTTTCATCACAGAAACATAAAGAAAGAGATCGCCACAAACCAAAGCACAAAAAGCCTTTGGAACTGTCACCTTCCCTGGTGCCAACACTGATGGTGACCTCTGAGAAGGTGAGACAGACTATGATAGATGCATGAGTTTATTTATAATTTCTATTCATTTAATTTTAAGTTTAATTGTATTATTATTATTTTTTTATTTATTTTATTATTTTATTTATTTATTCATGTTATTTTATTATTTTTGATTTATTTTATTTTATTGTTTTATTTTCATTAATTTGTTTAATTTAATTTAATTGTTTTATTTTCATGTCATTGTTTTTTATTTATTTTAATTTATTATTTAATTTTATTGTATTTTATTTTCAGTTAATTTAGTTTAATTTGTTTTAATTTTGTTATTGTATTTAGTTTCATTTCATTTTATTATTGTGTTTTATCATTGCTTTATTTTCATTTTGTTTAATTTTAATGTTTAATTTTATTGTTTAATTTTGTTTTATTTTCATTTAATTTTTTATTTTATTTTCATTTTACTTTATTGAATTGTATTGTTTTATTGTCATTTAGTTTTTAATTCATAAATTTTTATTATTTTTTGTTTATTGTTATTGTTTTATTTTAATTTAATTTAGTTTAATTCGATTTGATTGTTTTAATTTAATTTATTTTATTTTAATTGTTTTGTTTTACTTTATTTTCATTTAACTTTAATTTAATTGTATTACTTTATTCATTTATTTAATTTTATTATTTAATTTTTATTTAAATATAATTACATTTAATTATTTGATTTTATTTATTTATTTTTTGTTTAATTTTATTACTTTATACATTTGTTTATTTTTATTACTTTATTTTTATTTAAATATAATTACATTTAATTGTTTGATTTTTATTTTCATTTAATTTTGTTTAAATTAACTTTGTAATTTAAAATTTGTTGTTTTATTTTTATTTGGTTTCATTTTTATTTAAATTTGTTGAATTGAATTTTATGTATTTTATTTTCATTTTTATTTTAATGTTATTATTTTATTTTAATGTTTTTTGTTTTCGTTTATTTTCATTTTGTCATTTTGTTTATTTTTTTATTTATTAAATTGTATGTATTTAACTTAATTTTTTATTTTATTTATTCATTTATTCATATATTTAGTTATTTTCTTTTATTTTGTCATTAATTTTTTTTGTCTTCACATTATTTTACAAAGTGTTTTGTACTAAGCTTTTTTGTCCATGTGTGCATTCCCCTTTTTGCCCACAGACCTACAACAGCAGCAGTGGCGGAAGTGTCTCCTCCATCTCCTCCACTCAGAAGCGACTGGACGACAGCGGAGGTCGTTTCACAAATGCCAACTTCCAGGAAGTTCCGTCTCACTCCAGTTGCAGCTCCAAGGATGGCAGCTCCTCTGACGGCAAGAGCTCGGATGGCAAATGCAAGAAGTCCAGCAGTCACAGCACCAGCTCCAACTCTGGCTCCAGGGGTCGCAAGTCCGCTCCGGGCAAACCCCACGGTCCTGTGGTCACCACAGCGACGTCATCCACAGCTCCCTCCTCAACCAGTCCTTTTCAGCAAGGTGAGACTTCTAAACATGCCAACTTCACTTTCCCTTCAGAAATGAATTAGCATGTTCCCAAATTGAGCTGCCAGATTCGAGTCTCGTGTCGACTTCCTGTGTGTGACATTTGAGTGAGCAGGGCTGGATGGAAGCCAGAAGCCGTACGCTTGGCGTGTGTGTGTGTGATAAGGCTGTCGTCTGACTGGCTGCCGCTGCTATGTGGAGCGGCGAGTCTTTCCGAGCCGTTAGTGTCGTGGGTGGCGTCTCCTTTGTGTTTATATGTGTTATGAGGGAGGTTTGGGAGTCGAAGGAGAAGCATGTTCCCTTCCTTTCTGCTATCAAGCCGTGATGGAGGGATTGAAGCAGAGGTCACGTCTGGAAAATTCAGACTAATCATTAATGTGTCAAAGTACGGCAGGGGCCTCCTCGCTGGAGTTACAGGCAACTTCAAGGAACCCTGGAAGAAGAAACAACACACTGTTTTCTCAGCAGAGTGCAATGAGATCAAAAGATGGTGGTGATTAACTACGGAGTCTAATCTTCTGCCTGGGAGTATGTCATATTGTCTGGGCTCTTGTGACGACATCTGACACAGACCTAGGTTCGGTGAGCCACACGACTGCCCTGATGTAATATTCCAAGTATATGAGAGATTCTAATATCAGTAGCCTTTTATTAAATTGAGCCCTTTGTGTTTGACAATAACAGAGAGGTGTAGTAATATGTATAATGTGAATATGTGAAGCTTCCTGTTGTTGTTGATATAGGAAAGGAAGGTAACGTCTAATATTCTTTCACACAGGGTTTAGATTGATCTCTGGGTCACTTGCTTAAATTCAACTCTCTTTGGTGGTTATTTTATAGCCGTGTTTAATCTAGGATCCAGTGATAAGATATAGCAGAAGTTCTTTTGGAAAGAATACTGAATGCTGCTTTTGGTTTGTGTGACAATGCTTTATCTTCGAGACGTGTTAACTGGCATGCAAGCTCTGTGCGTGTTTTAATGTTAGCGGGAGGCTCAAGGGATAGACTAATGTGTAGTAAAATTGGGAAGTAAAGCCTCCTGCCACAGCTGTAAAAACATGCATGTCGGAGTTGTTTCTCTGGCTTCGGTTAAAGGACGAGTCCTTGCCTGAGGGAAGGGCCCGAAAGAACACCTAGATCTGGGTCACCCTTCTTGCTTGCCTACATACCTGATTGTTTGGCTTCTTGCAAGTTTGACTGGCCCACCTAGGTGTGGAAGATTATGGCTTTGCCTAATTTCAGTTTCTGGCAATTTTAATTTTTTGCTGGATTTGTAGAGATTTTAGCAAGCCTTTTTAGACAAAATTTTAATTTTTTTTTTTTTTTTTTGATGAGGCTAAGAGAATCCTTTTAAAATCTAATTTAAAATGTGCAGAGTTCTTAAAACTGTTTGTAATTCTATAACATTTTCAGCAAAAGTGTATGTTTAATTTCGGTTGGTGTGAGCATGTAAAAAAATTTTCTTACATGTAATAGTACATGCACTACCAGTAAAGTGTTTTAAACACTAAGTCTTTTCTGCTAACAAAGCCTGCATTTATTTGCTCCAAAGTACAGCAAAACCAGTACATTTTTACTGAAATATTTTTACTATTTAAAATAACCAATTTTTATTTGAATATATTTTAAAATGTAATTTATTCCTTTGATTTCAAAGCTGAATTTTTAGCATCATTACGCCAAGCACATGATACTTCAGAAGCCATTCTAATATTCTGATTTGCCTCTCAAAAAACATTTATAATTATTATGTTAATTATTATATAAACAGTAGAATTTTTCAGGCTTCTTTGATGAATAGAAAGGTCAAAAGAACAGCATAAACAACATTATAAATGTCTTTATCATCACTTTTGATCAATAAATGAAAGTATGAATTTCTATAATTTCTTTCCGCAAAAAAACAAACAAAAACAACGTTTAAATAGATTAGTGCATAATGTTACAAAAGCTTTTTATTTGAGATAAATGCTGATATTTTGGATCATTCTATTCATGCACTTAACTGTTTTACAAATTTAAAAAATAATAATAAATGTTTCTTGAACAGCAAATCCACATATTAAATTGATTTCTGAAGGATCATGTGACACTGAAGGCTGGAGTAATGTTGCTGAAAATTTAGCTTTGAAATCACAGGAATAAATTACATTTTAAAATATATTCAAATAGAAAATGGTTATTTTAAATAGTACAAATATTCACAATATTACCTTTGCTGTATTTCGCATGCATCAAATAAATGCAGGCTTGATTAGCAGAAGAGACTTAAAAAAATCTTACTGCGCAAAAACTTTTGACTGGTAGTGTATCTTAAATGCTATAGGGCTGCAACTAACGATTATTTTGATAATCGATTAGTTGGCGATTATTTTTTTCAACTAATCGATTTGTTGGCTTAATTTCCAATTTTATTTTATTTAAAAATCACACTATTTCACATTCTGAATGCTATGAAAACACAGTGCTTAACAATTTACAACAATTCACCTGTCATAATAAAGAGAAAATACAAATATCTGAAGAAAAACACACTAACAAGCATAAAATACAGCCCCAGCTAAAGTAATTACCATGAATGCTGGGGAAAAGTAAGGATGTATTAAAATTATTTATTAATAAACTAGTATTTTCTGAGTCAGTGTCGCAAAGAAGAAGCTGACGATCCTACCTCGCCATCTGCTCACTGGACGCACTTTTAAAGCCTAAATGCATCTTTATGGATTAGGCCTATAGCTAATAAAAGAGTTTTGTTTTCGATTTGAATTATTTTGTTTTAAAGTAGTGAAGTAATAATTTAAATGTATTACTCTTACATTTATGAGCAAAAATGAAGTTTCACATATCGCTGGCGGCACTATGTCCTGCAAAAGCTTTCACTCTCCGCACAAACGATTGGATATGCGCCGATTAGTATACCTTTATCTAGGTTAAACGGTTAAACTAATATTGTGATATGCTTTGTGATAAGTTTTTTTTTTTTTTTTAATCTAAGGATTTTAATTTAAATCGTGATGATTTGAGAAGGCTAAATTGATCTGTTTGCCGCTGGCCGCTTGGTCGTTACTTTAAAAAACGAAAACTTGAATTTCACAAACAAAACGTGTTCCAAATATATTTCTAAATTAACTTTATAAACTAAAGAAACGAAAATAAATGTAATTACTTTGCTATGAAAAACAGCAGCTGTGCAATGTGGAAGAGGAAGAGAACTCGGCCAGTAATTCTGATCAGCTGTTGAGGTTGTAGGAATTTTTGCAATGAATGTTTTGTTTAATAGCCTATTTAACACTTATTTAGGCTACTTTCATATTTAAATGTATTATTTCGTTTATTTTATGTATTGTAATTTTAGCGATTTGTAGGCTGCTTGTTCACCGACGGAACTGCTCAAACACGCACGTTTGTGAATAATGTTTGAGCCTCATTTATTTATCTATAAAACTCCGCACCACCGGCGGTGGTAAAAATCTGCCACCGTCACAGCCCTACAGTTCCTACCCTCCATAAATAGGTATTTGCACTACATGTTGTATTTAAATCTAAATTTAACATTCAACAACAGATGTTTCAGCACAATGAATGTTTTTGCGCTGAGTATTAATGGTCTCCCTGTCTGTGTTCTGTGTTCTGTCTGACACGCTCATTCAGTAAAGATTTAAACTTAACACAGACTGTCAGGACGGACTTTTATGCATAAATGGAAATGCTTGTGTGAATTTGTGAATTTACAGATAAGGATATGACCGTAAACTGAAAGTTTTCATGCTGAGGATGCAAACGGATCTCAAAGCGCCTCACAGGGCAAGCCATTACGCTATAAGCTTCAAGTTTAAAATAAGGAATTCTCATGTTTTGGGCAACTTGGATCACGTAACTCTCCTGCAGCATCTCATTCTGTTTCCTCCACTAGTTTTAGATGCATTGTGTCCATAGAAATGCGTCATTCAGTGCTGTAGTTTGACGTGATCCTCTGAAGTTGTACGTGCACTGTAGGCGGACCCGATTAATCGATAATGAGAATCGTTGTCGACATTTCATTATCGATAATAATCGATTTTATCGATTAGTTGTTGCAGCCCTAAAATGCTATTTTCAAAAATGTTTAGGAAGAAAACAAAACCTAAAAACATGCTAATGGGAGAAGTCAAGCCATTGTATTTTTGAATAAATTACAGTTTAGGATACTTAACTTTTGTAAAGTACACTGCCATTCAAATGTTTATGGCCATCAGAAATTAATACTAATATTTAACAAGGATCCATTAAATTGATTTTTAATGTCTAATTTAAGAAGTTCTATAAAAAAAAAAAGTTGATCTTTCTAGTTGTTTTGAATGTTCTAGTCATCAAAGAGTCTTGACAAAATATGTATTTATAATACTAAGAAATGCATATTAAAATGATTTCTGAACCATAAAATGATTTCTGAAAAGCTTTGCCATTACAGGATTAAGTCACATTTCAAATATATATAAAAAACCTGAACAAATATTTTTGAATATAGTGTATAATAGGTTACACAAAAGTTTGAACTATTTTGCACTGAAATTGGTTTATGTGCAACAGTACGACAAGCTTTTAGCAAAGATGATTGTAGTGCTGTTGTCCAGTCCAGCACTCCAGCTATGCTGTGTTTTTGTGTATTTAAAAAAATTGTGTCTGCAAAGAGGTCTTAGTTTTATGACCACATGCCACCTCTCTGGTGGTTTATGCTGCCTCTCTGTTAATGTGGTTGTGATATTAACGTACGCTTTCATCTTTATGTCTTCCTTTTTCTCTCTCGCAGGTCTTTTATTAGGCAGCAGCAGCAGTAAATCAGCCACTAGTGGGTCTGTGGTTCAGCCCACATCTGATTTCCTCAGCTTCTCTGATCCTAGCCTGAGGACCAGCGACTCGTACACGCCTCCATCCTTCAGCCGTTGCCACGTGAAGGGCGGTGCAGAAAGCGCAGCGTCTGAAGGCATGGTGGCTCTCAACACCTTCAGCATGATGTCCCTCCCCCAGAACTCAAACTCAAGCTCAAACAAGCATTACGAAAACTGTCACCCAGCCGGAGAGCTGGGAGCCCTGGCCTCGGCGGGCTACAAACGACCCCAGCCCTCCTCGTCCTCTTCTTCTGCGACATCGTCTTCATCTACCGGCGAGGATGGTGTGAAGAAGAAAAAGAGAGGGAACTGGAGGAACCGGTATGGACCGTGCTTCACCACCCAGGACAGTAAAACCACTGATACGGGAGAGCATGTGTCCACAATGCCCTCATCCACTTCGCCCTCGCCATCCTCCATCAGCACCATGGCTTGCCGCGGGAGCGCAGTCAGCAGCACCGGAGGTGTGGGAGCAGTGGGTGCTGGTAGCAGCAGTCTGGGGATTCAGAAGTCCCCGTCCCTCCTCAGGAATGGAAGCTTACAGGGTATGACTGTCAGCTCCCCGTCTGCTGGACCAGGTAAATATCATCTATGTTTTGCTATAGGGTGCTGTCCTAAAGTCAACATGAAATTAGAAGTGACCCTTTTTATTGTGAATTATTTATCCATGCACATTAGGGATTAAATGCCATCTAGGAAAACTCAACACATGCTGAAATTTGACCTTTTTTAGGTTTTGATATCCATAATTTTTGTTCCATTCAAGCTTTTATGGTATCTGAAGTTGGCTGATAGCTATGATTTTCAGGAATGGAATTTTGAGACAAACGGGTTTAAAGTGAGACGGGTTTGACTTTCACATCAAGTGTAACGAGATCTGCCTGTCAAGTCAGGAGCACTATACTGCGTCATTACACAAACAGACTAACGTCTGTTTTCCATTGTTTATCATGGCAATGTCTCTGAACTTTTGATCACCTCTTGTGTGTTTAGATGGCACGAATAGTGTACCTTGTAGTTTACATTTAGAAAAGCGAGCACAGCGCAACTGTTCGTGCACCTTTTCATACAACACACTGTCATCGGACTCCTCTTATTAGCCTAACTTCATCCGATCCTTCATCTCTGGATGTGAAATCATCCATTATAACAAAGTTTAGGGCACTGACATCACCAAGATTGAGCAGATTGAAATGCGTAAGATCGTTTTAAGAGAGCAGCTACAGTATTTCAGACTGGGATGTTGCCCTCTGCTATCACAAGTTTAAAAAATAAATAACTTTTCTTGCCATAGTTTACACAGGACTGGTGGGCAATGTGCTTTACTTAATATCATAATGATTTTTGGCATAAAAGAAAAAAGATTACTAGGGCTGCACGATTAATCGCACGATGTTGTGAGGGCGTTTAGTCAATGAAGGGGTACTTTGATTTGTAGTAAATCTCCATCTCGTGCGTTCAGCTGGAGCGGCAATTAATACACAGAGCCATAAATCTTAGATGGATACATTTCTTCCTAATGTTTTTCTAGTGCTTGTATGAATATGCAATAATACTGATAAAATCTAAGGAGAAATTTCTCAAATGAAAACTGTGATTAATAATCACGATTTAATTTTTGAGCGAAATTATTTATCAGTTTAACTATTATCATGCAGCCCTAAAATGGATGATAAAATTCAGTTACACTTTATTGTCCTTGTTACACAAAACCAGTCATAAAGGTAATTTTTTTTTTGAAGCTGAGATTTATACATCAGCTGAAAGCTGAATAAATAAGCTTCCCATTGATGTATGGTTTGTTAGGATAGGAAAATACTTGCCCAAGATACAACTATCTTGGCCAAAGAGATAACTATATGAAAATCTGGAATCTGAGGGTGCAAAAAAAATAAAAATATTGAGAAAATCGCCTTTAAAGTTGTCCAAATGAAGTTCTTAGCAATGCATATTACTAAACAAAATTGTTTTGATATATTAACAGTAGAAAATTTACAAAATATCTTTATGGACCATGGTCTTTACTTAAAACCCTAATATTTTTTGGCATAAAAGAAAATTTGATAATTTTGACCCATACATATGTATTGTTGGCTATTGCTACAAATATACCTGTGCTACTTAAGACTGGCTTTGTGGTCCAGGGTCACATATAAGTATTGAGTAAAATGAATTAGCTACATTTACTTACTATATGGTTAGGGTTAGGATTAGGGTTTGATTTCAGGTTACTTGTATGTAATTATGCATAATTAATTATTATATTAGGAAGTGCATGTAACATGTAACATGTAACAAGGACTCCTTAAAATGTGTTGCCTAAGATTCTATACTACTTCGCCTAAATTGAAAAAAAAAAAACACGATCAATGAAAATTAGTTTTCCTATTTAGACATATACATTTTTTGACATGGAAGTTATAAAAAATCTACTTAGAAAAACTATCCCGTTAGGTACTGCTCTATTGTGCATCCATTATTCCAAAGAAAAAAAAGTGTTTTCATCTTTGCTTTCAAATGACTTTCGGTTGACGTCACCAACTCTTGGTTTTTAACCATCTGCTGTATTGAGACTACTTTAGCTGATCCAGCCAAGTCCATTTTATTCTGAAATGCATCATATTACAGACATAAAAAGGGCTGTAAACATTGTTTCATGTTGACTTTAAGGTCCTTTGTTGCCAATGTTGTTTTTTTATATATATTTCTATCTTCCACATCCTCATTTTCATTCCTTTCAAATTGCATATGACGTCTGCCATGACTGAACTTTTTTTTTTCTTTTTTAATGTGTTACATACTCATAAATCTGAAAGTTCTTTCCTAATATTTCCCAGCTCTGGTTCTTTTATTTTCAGTTTTTTCATGCACTCTTATTCATAAATGTGCACGGAAGCCTATAAACATAGACTGTCATAAACGGGCATGTTTTGGTCTATCTGAGATAATTATTTTTCAGGAATTACACGTGGAGGGTCTTTTCAATATCGTGTTCAGCTCAATTCATGTAATTCATCGTAATCTTTCCCTGAATCGCAATTTTTTCCATCTCTATTTATTACAAAAAAATAAAAGGAATCCATTTGAGGTCCGCTCTTCTCGAAGAGAAGCCTGGGAACCAGCATGATGTTGTTTTGGTCTTTGCTGAAGCTCATTAGGGTAAAAGTGGATGGAGGTGCTCTCTAAAGTGCTTCCTCATTCCTACCTGATTGAGAGCTTTTAGAGTGGCCCGCTGAATCTCCATAGAGATGCACATTAACCTGTTGAGCCCGAGGGAGCTGGAGGAGGGAAGGAGCCCGTAACAGGCAATTAGTTAAAATTTTATTTGTTCCTCCCTGACGTTGTCTTCTCTCGGGATCTAGAGCGAGCCGGCTTGAGATAGTGTGTAGAAATGCCCTGACCCCTACTGGCCTTCCCGCTCACTGAGCTGGAGCCAGAACGACTAAATACACGCTCACACCGTTCTTTCTCACTCATTTGCAGGCACTTCCTCTCTCTCTCACCTGCTAAATCTCGCCATTGACATAAGTGCTCCGCGTACGCATGGCAGCTATAATGTTTAAAGGGGCCTTATCTGTGGCGCTGCCCTGTTGCCTGGCAACCATCCGGCTGTTTTGTAGTTCTTTTCCTTCTGATTAGAACTTGAAAACTCTGGTGTCTTTTTCTCCATCATTCCTACTATGTACCATCTCACTATCGCCCTGTCCCTTCTCTCAAGGCCATATGGGTTTTTTGTGTTTGTTTGGGGCTCGTTCTCCCACCCATCCCTGCCCTCACCTGTTCCTGGCCTTTGGCTGGACTGTAAATATTTAGCCATGGCTAATGCAGGGCTACAGCGGAGTGCTCCACCTCATCTATCTGTCTCACCCTCCCTCAATGGCTCCCAGCTCTTTTTTTTTGACGGATGGCTGGTTTATCAGGGGGAGCAGAGGGGGGCTATTATTAAATGCAAACATCCATCTCAGCTCCGGCCGGGTGTAGGACTTTATAGGGTGTTATTTGGAGAGTGGGGGGAACGATTCTTGTTGGTTTTCATCTGAAATTGGAAGAAAACCTTGGTGAGACACATGAGCGCAATGTATTGTAAAGACTGTACAACTTCAAAATCCTGAACAGATTTTAAAACACTAGGTTTGCAGAGTAAAACTGGGCATTATGCACTAAATGATCACACACTAGCAGACTTTGAAGCTCTTCCAAACACAACAAACTTGTGCTGAAACATGCGCCTTGTTGCTAGGAGATTCATGACCAATGTTTCTGTGAAATGTCAACTTTGACTGCCCAATATCTGCATGCTGGCTCTGAGTTTCTACAACTTGCGCTGACTCCTCTTAACTGCAAATCGGGGTCAAAAAGTTGTATAGTGTATTCCAGCTCTTAAGGGCTGTTCACACAAAAGGCGGTTTCGCAGCTGCTTTTGTTTTGTTTTTGAATGTACAGAATCTAGCACTTAACAATTAAGTTAAAATAAGTTCAACTCGAGAAATTGCATTTTCCCTTTCAATGCCTTGCGTCTTGCATTTTTAAATGCAAAAACGTGTTACAGTATATGCATATGATTTTCTTTTCCTTTTTGAACACAAGTCAACATTTGGACCCCATTTACTTATATGAACATAAAACATTGAGACATTTTTCAGAATATTTTTTGTTTTCCACAGAAGAATGTCACATGCAGTTGAAGTCAAAAGCTTACATACACCTTGCAGAATCTGCAAAATGTTATTTTACCAAAATAAGAAGGATCATACAAAATGCATGTTATTGTTTATTTGGTACTAACTGGAATAGGATATTTCACGTAAGATATTTACTCTTGTAAACTCTATGTAAACAATAATTGAATTTATAAAAATGACCCTGATTCTTAAAGGGATAGTTCACCCAAAAATGAAAATTTGATGTTTATCTGCTTACCCCCAATGCATCCAAGATGTAGGTTACTTTGTTTCCTCAGAAAAACACAAACGAAGATTTTTAACGAAAACCGGTGCAGTCTGCCAGCCTTATCATGGTAGTGGATGGGCACCAGACCTTTAAAAGTAAACAAAAACATGCACAGACAAATCCAAATTACACCCTATGGCTTGTGATGATACATTGATGTCCTAAGACACGAAACGATCGGTTTTTGTGAGAAACTGAACAG
Organism: Garra rufa; assembly: GCF_049309525.1. Classification (NCBI taxonomy): domain Eukaryota; kingdom Metazoa; phylum Chordata; class Actinopteri; order Cypriniformes; family Cyprinidae; genus Garra; species Garra rufa. Next base: position 17,790,388 of record NC_133384.1, read on the forward strand.
TATTTATATCATTTTTTACCTTAGATACACAGCCACGTCCATCTGTCATGTGCATCAGTCACGTCCATGGTCACGTCACATTAGCACGCGCTCTGGCGTAGAATACGCAAACGTCGTAAGGGGAAATCAGTGAAAAGTCCCGGATGAGTTTGCGCAAACTAACGTAATCTTTTAGCTTTAAATCGGTTTAAACAATCAGGATACGCGCAAGTAATTACCATTTTGAATAGCCGCTATACACACACAATCTCTGTGCACTGTGTAAACAATGAGTGTCGTATACATGCGACAGATCGCTTCCGGCGTTTGCGTATTCTACGACAGAGCGCGTGCTCATTTGACGTGACTGATGCCAAACTCGTGCACATGACAGATGGACGTGGCTGTGTATCAAAGGTAAAAAATGATATAAATACTGTTCAGTTTCTCACAAAAACCGATCGTTTCGTGTCTTAAGACATCAATGTATCATCACGAGCCGCGGGGTGTAATTTGGATTTGTCTGTGCATGTTTTTGTTTACTTTTAAAGGTCTGGTGCCCATCCAGGTCAATGATAAGGCTGGCAGACTGCACCGGTTTTCGTTAAAAATCTTCGTTTGTGTTTTTATGAGGAAACAAAGTAACCTACATCTTGGATGCATTGGGGGTAAGCAGATAAACATCAAATTTTCATTTTTGGGTGAACTATCCCTTTAATACTGTGTTGTTACCTGAATGATCCACAGCTTTTTTTTTTGTTTGTTTAGTGATAGTTGTTCATGAGTTCCTTGTTTGTCCTGAACAGTTTCCCTGCCCGCTGTTCTTCAAATACTTCCTTCGAGTCCCACAAACACAAAGTTTTTCAGCATTTTTGTGCATTTGAACCCTTGCCAACAATGGCTATAATTTTGAGATCCATCTTTTCACACTGAGAACTGAGGGACTCATATGCAACTCATAGGCCCCGTTTACACTGCAGGTCTTGATGCCCAATTCTGATTTGATGCCTATATCCGATTTTTTGGGGCTGTCCGTTTACACGTTCTTTCAGTTGTGACCTATATCTGATTGATGCGTTTACACTTGCCATACCATCTTAAACATCGCGCATGCGTTGTTAAACGTTTACCTGCTTCACTCCTCCTGAGAATAATACGTGATCAGTGCTGATCAAACCAGTCATAATAAACTCATTTTTTAAAATATGATGCGTGATTTGTTGGACTACCCTACACCCGTTTGAGCAAAGTTGATTATGAGAAAGATTACAGTTTTCCTCCAGCTCTTTTCTTATTAATAATTAGGCTACTATATTAATAATCACAATGCAGCTATTTTTTTATTTTATATTTGCTATTTTAAATGAGAACAGATACAAAAACAGTATAACAAATAGCCTAGAAAGAAAGAAATCATTACCTTTATCATTTTACAAAAGCATTCATGTGCAAAAAAAAATACCCATGTGTTTATTAGAAATAAATTGCAAAAGCAGTTTAAGGAAGTGCAGCGAGCGATTCTCTCTTTTCTTTTATGGTTAGATTAAGATGTAAATATTCGCTAAAAACATACAATAATACGTCTGAAGTGCGTTATGCGCACACTTTGGATGACAGTCAGCACGAGAAGCGAGCACAGAAAAGGTAATCCTCTCAGTAATTGTACAAACAAAGAAAATTTTAAATGTCTAATCACTATTTGGAGCAGTTGGGATCGCTAGACGGGGGCTTATTAAACTCATTTTTGTAAAAAACCTCAACCGACATTTTTCACTTTTTCACGATTTTGCCTGTACCTAAAAATATCCTGTGTGTATTTACACTCATTTTGCCAGCAAGGGTAACATAAGACGTCATTAAACCGCGGAGAGTTACCAAATTGTAGCATTTTTAATGACGCACAGAACGCAATGCCTCAGAAGATCCGATCTGCCTGTTTACATGACAGTCGCATTGACACATATCTGATTTATATCCGATTTATTTCCACACATGAATGAGGCCTGAAACCGATCTCGAAATATCCGAATGCATGCGTTTTTTGCCTGTTTACACTGTCATAGAACAGATCCGATCTGTCACATATGAGCAAAAAATCGGAATTGGGTCGCATTTAACTGACAGTGTAAACGGGGCCTTACAGATACATTCAAACGCTCACTGATGCTCCAGGAAAAAAAAATGCATTAAAAGCCAAGGGTGAAAACTTTTGAACAGAATGAAGAAATGTACATTTTTCTTATTTTGCCTAAATGTTTTTTTTTTTTTTTTTTTTTTTCATTTAGTACTGCCCTTCTGAGGCTACAGAAGATACTTACATGTTTCCCAGAAGACAAAAGAAGTTAAATTTGCCCTGATCTTCAAATTCAAAAAGTTTTCACCCCCCGACTCTTAATGAATAGTTTTTTCTTCTTTCTTCTTCGGTTGTCCTCAGTGTGAAAAATGGATCTCAAAATCATACAGTCATTGTTGGAAAGGGTTCAAATACACAAAAATGCTGAAAAACCAAAGAATTTGTGGGACCTTAAGGATTTTTCTGAAGCACAGCGTGCAGTTTAACTGTTCAGGACTCATGAACAACTAACACAAAAAAACAAACAAAAAAACACTGTGGATCATTCAAGTAACAACACGTATGTAAACTTTTAAAAAGGGTCATTTTTGTGAATTCAACTATTGTTTTCTCTTGTGAACTATATGTAAATGTTTATTTTGTGAAATATCTTATTCAAGTGAGTACTTAATAAAAAAAAAAATAACATGCATTTTGTGTGATCCCTCTTATTTTGGTTAAATAATTAACATTTTGCAGATTCTGCAAGGTGTATGTAAACTTTTGATTTCAACTGTAGGTTTGGAACAACCTGATACAAATAATGGCAGAATTTTAGACTGTTTATTCAAATAAACATTCACGAGCAATGCATGCATTTGCTGCATTAACTGCAGCCATGCGCTGTAATTTATCCTTGCTTTCAATCGGCTCGCCTTAGAAATGTCAAGCCCGACTGTTCGCTTGTGATACAACATATCTTAAAGCAAGTAACCCAACGCGAAACACTTCAAGACATCGATCACTGCTCAAGATACCACGTTTAAATTAAAAACATCTGCCACGTCAAAGGCCTAAATATGTTCTGCCGGCGTGCAACAATACCTCGAATCAGTGCCTGCTTTCTTCTCGTCGTCCGTAAGGAAAGTGCCGAGGATCCTTATCAGGTTCTGAGCCTCGTCATTAACCTCCCTCTGAACTCACATGGATTTTCTGCTGAGAGAGGAGACAGGGGTTTGACTTGAAATGCTGGCTAATCTAATTTGAAATTTCCCCTCTCTTCCCCTGATTTGATAAGAGGGGTTTCAGGAGGAGATGTTAAGTCCTGATCGATCGGGCCCGTTCGATCAGCACCAGATAACAGGATCTTTGTCCTTGCTTTGTTTGGTCGCTCATGTCTTGTAACCTCTAATCAAATGCTCCGTTGGTTGACCTTTTCTGAAATGTTAATTATTAACCAGATTACCAGATCAACACCATGATTTAAAGATTAATCTAATCATTAATGAGGCTAGTTAGCCGTTGGTATTCACAAAACACAAATTGGGATTAAATGGAATACCGTGACATGGTGATGTCTAAGCTTCCTTTCTCTATTTCATATGTTGGGAGTTCGGAGCTTGGTACTGTAAATGCTTCACGTGGTACTTCTCCGCCCAACAATGTTTCCTTGTTTCACTAGTGAATGTAGACTGCCGCGAGCCATTCATTCCTTTGTGTGGCAAGGGGGCCTCTCTCGTTCCTGCAATGGGTCAGCCTGGGCCATCAGCTGGGTTTATTTGAGATGGTTATAGGGGAGGAGGGAGAGAGAAAAGGGGGGAAAAAATCAATAAAACAACAGCAACAACAAACAGCGTGCATGTCACGAACCGGCGCATAAATATGAATGGGCCGCACTCCTCCTCAGCCCCGCCTGAAAAGCCCTCAGTCATTTTTACAGAAGAACTAGTGAGTCGTCAGATTCAGGGAACGGTTTTCTGGGTCACCGGGAGGCCGGTGCAGAGTGCATGTTGAGAGGACTCCGAAATGCTTTGTGCTCGCTTCTCGATGTCTGCTGTGATGAGGGCCTGGTCAGACAGGCCATTCAAAGTCCACAAAGTTCATCTCAGGGGCAACGGGAAAGATAGATGGATAACCAGTGAAGGTATATTGGAGGACAGAGGTTGCCCTTCCAGCTATTAAAACTTTGCTTTTACCACTAGATTACAGGTCATAACCTGCGTTGATTTGTTTCACATCCCCCAGTTGCTATGCCAGATCTCCTGCTGATAAACAAGACAATGTTATTTTTGACTCGGTGGGAATCAAAAGAGAATGTTTGGCTTGGTGATTATCAGGGAAAATGTGCTGTTTTCCTTTAATCATTTGCTGTAATTGCGGTCTTTTTGCAGGTTCGTACCCCAGCAGTACTGATGTAGCCTGCCCATTGCCTAGTGCGGTGTTTGGAGTGTCTCTGTCCGGATCTAACTCCGAATTGCCCGCTCATCAGTCAGTGGTCACTTCCATGCCCACTCTCACCTCACTGCCCCCGACCGCCCCGTTCACCAGCACCTCATCCACACATGTGAGTGTTTAATACCTTATTATGCATCCATGCTCAGTGCTTACTCTGTATATGCTTGTTTGATTATTTCAATACAGATTTGATTTGGTTTTGGTGAAATGGCCAAATGAACATGTGACCCTGGACCACAAAACCAATCTTAAGTAGCACAGGTATATTTGTAACAATTGTAGGTCAAAATGATAGATTTTTCTTTTATGCCAAAAATCATAAGGATAAGTAAAGATCATGTTCCATGAGGATATTTTGTAAATTTCCTACTGTAAATATATCAAAGCTTAATTTTTATTTGTAATATGCATTGCTAATAACTTAATCTGGACAACTTTAAAGGTGATTCTTTCAATATTTAGATTTTTTTTGCATTCTCAGATTCCAGATATTCAAATAGTTGTATCTTAACCAAATATTGTCCTATCCTAACAAGGTGATGTATAATTCGCAATTTCCAAAAATGGACCCTTATGACTGATTTTGTGGTCTTAGGTCACATAAGAATAAGAAAGATTTAAATTATTGTAATCATTAAAATGTGACTCCAGAAAAAAAAAAAATCAAAATTAAGAGTTTCAGTTGCTTATATAACACATTTCAATGGTTTGAGGTCAGTAGGATTTTTTTGTAAAGAAAGGAATAGTTCTATTGACCAGTGATGCATTAAATTGGTCAAAAGTGACAGTAAAGACTTGTAAAAATTAGTTTCAAATATATGCTGTTTATTTGAACTTTCTGTTCCGCAAAGAATCCAACTGTTTTAAACATTAAAAAGAATTGTTTTCTTGAGCAGCAAATCAGCATATTAGAATGATTTCTGAAGGATCATATGACACTGAAGACTGGACAAATATCTGCTAAAAAATTCAGCTTTGTCATCCGAGTAAATAATTTAAAATTGTAATATTTCAAAATATTGTTTTTGTGTTTTTATTAAATAAATGCAGTCTTGGTGATCAACCTTTGTTTTAAAAAACATTTAAAAATCTTACCAACACCAAACATTATAACAGTCATGTATATGGGCTATTCTACAGAATTGGTGCAAACTGCTGTCCCACAACCAGAAAACATATTTAAAAAGCATTTAAGTATTCAAATCTTTTTTTGTGTGTGTACAAGTGTTCAGAACTATGCTAGCTAACCATGTGTTGATTAGCGTCTTTTAAATTTTGAACTTATAAATAATAAATTGTCACTACTGAAACATTTGGTGGCGTTTCGGTAGTGACTTCATTGGTTTCTTTTGGGTGTTGTTCCCCAAAATTGTCACTACTGAAACAAAACAGTCACAACCAAATCATGTAGTCATTCTTTCTTGACAAAAGGAAACGCACAATCCTTATTTTGGGGGGAAATGAACAAAATTTTGGTACAGTTTGCTAAAAAAAATTTGTATTTTAGTATGTTAAAATTCTGTAATGGGATGTGATCGCTATCAAAGCATTACTGTCTCAACTGAAACATGGGATGTTTTGTGTATCTTTGATATTATACAATTTGCATACATACAAATTTTTTCAAGACATTTCCATCTCTGACTTTGAACCAATTTTGTAGAATGGCCCATATCTGAAAGAAAAAACAATCCATTCCTAGATTTTATAAAAAAAAAAAAAGCAACATCTGCGAAGAAAAATTGTAGTGCTAATCGCGCAGAGCTTTCAGCTCACACATATCCTTTATACATCATCTCTCACAAAATTAACCAATTAAATAGAATTATACTCATCTTCTTTGTACTGTGTGCTAATTTGCTCCAGTTTTATCAAGATAAATGCTGTTTGAGCATGTTCAATGCACAAATAGTAATTAACTCCTAAAAGGCTCAGATGTAAACGTTGGGTGCAGCTATTTATGTATTAAGTAACTCGTATTTTTCTTCGTGACAGGATTTTTTCTTTCTTTCTGCAGAACAAATGAATTTGCTTCGCAAGTGCCAGGGTTTGTGCTAATGCAATATTTATATAATTGCAGCAGGGTATTAACAGTATGAGGGAGGCCGTCTTGGGGCCATAGTGGTACATAACATGTCAGTGTGAGAAGTAAAGTTTGTCACATCAGACTTCATTTTTCATCTTGTGAAAGACAGTGTTTTGAGTCATTTAGGGTATTTATGACTAGGCTGCTTAAATATATGGTCTTAACGGATGAACGTCAGGGTGTTTCAATTGTGTTTGCATTAGCTAGTCAGAGCAGTATGTGTGGTCAAATAAACAGATCGACAATGTGAGAAAAGTGCCGTAATTGCTTTATATTTCCTATGTTTTATTGCTTTGAATCAGTAATATACACTACCAGTCAAAAGGTTTTGAACAGTAAGATTTTTAATGTTTTTTTAAAAAAAAAAGTCTCTTCTGCTTACCAAGCCTGCATTTATTTGATCCAAAGCACAGCAAAAATAATACAATTTTGCAATATTTTTACTATTTAAAATAATAGCTTTTTTACTGTAATTTATTCCTGTGCTCAAAGCTAAATTTTTGGCATCATTACTCCACTCTTTCTAATATGCTGATTTGCTGTTCAAGAAACTTTTGTTATTATTATCAATATTAAAAACTGTTGAATACATTTTTCTTCGATGAATAGAAAGATCCAAAGATCAGCATTTATCTGAAATAAAAAGCTTTTGTAACATTATACCCTATACCAAAAAAAAGCTTGCAGTCTGTATAATTGTTTTTGGAAAATAAATTTCTATAATTATTACTTTTATATAGCAAGGATGCTTTAAATTGATCGAAAGTGGTGATGAAGACATTTATAATGGTACAAAAGCTTTGATCACAGGAATAAATTACATTTTAAAATATCTAAAAAAAAAATCTTACCAACCTCAAACTATACATATATACTACCAGCCAAATGTTTTTGGACAATGAGATTTTTAATGTTTTTTTAAAGAAGTCTCTTCTGCTCACCAAGCCTGCATTTATTTGATCCAAAATACAGCAAAAGCAGTAAAATTGTGAATTTTTTTTTTACTATTTAAAATAACTGCTTTCTATTTGAATATATTTTAAAATGTAACTTATTCCTGTGTTTTAAAGCTACATTTTCAGCATCATTACTCCAGTTTTCAGTGTCCCATGATCCTTCAGAAATCATTCTGATATGCTGATTGCTGTTGCTGTATTTGTTATTTTTATCAATATTAAAAACTGTTGAATACTTTTTTTCAGGATTCTCAGCTTTTGTATCATTATAGTCAGTATAATTTTTATTTTTATATTTTGGGAAAGAAATCATAGAAATTAAACTTTTATATACCAAGGATGCTTTAAATTGATTAAAAGTGATGATAAAGACATTTTATAATGTTGCAAAAAAAAGTTCTATTTCAGGGAAATGCTGTAAATAAATTTCTATTCATCAAAGAAACCTGACAAAAATTCTACTCAGCTGTTTTTACCATAATAATAATGGGTTTTTTTTGAGCAGCCAATCAGCATATTAGAATGATTTCTGAAGGATCATGTGACTGGAGTAATGATGATAAAAATTCAGCTTTGAAATCACAGGAATAAATTACATTTTTATATATATTCAAATAGAAAACAGTTATTTTAAATAGTAAAAATATTTCAAATTTTGACTGTTTTTGCTGTACTTTAAATCAAATAAATGCAGGCTTGGTGAGCAAAAGAGACTTCTTTAAAAAACATTACAAATGTTACTGTTAAAAAACTATTGGCTGGTAGTATATACAGTGCACAGCATAAATGAGTACACCCTCTCTAAAACTTAACAAATTGAGCAATTACTCTTCACTTGAAAGACATATTAGGATTCTTTGGAGATATAATGTTCCAACAGGCCTGCTTGATCAATTACCAAAGAAGAATGTCAAAATTATTTAGCAAATTAAGATTTTCTTGTCAAAGTGATAAAATGGTGTGTTGCAAAAATGAGTACACCCTCCTGAAAGTTACTAAATAAAACTAAAAAAGTAAATTCCTGACAGTTAAAGGCGTTGTATAGCCTACTGAATCATACACAGACTTAATGCTGTCAACAATGAAACCACTTGGGAGAGAACTGCCAGGTGACTTATTTCTTAGCAGAAAAGAGGACAGTGATACAAGAGGAATACCAAATTATTGTTTTAAGTGTGAAAATAGAGCAGAAGTAGCACTGACATTCAAAAACAATGGCCTTGTGACAAGGCTCCTGAAATAACCAGGTCTTCACTTTAAGTTGTCATTTAATGATTGATGAGTGAATTTTTGCTACAAAACGAGGCGGAGAAATACCATGTAAGAGTATCAGAGCCGGCAAAAGCTATGAAAAGAGTGACACTTTATCTCACAGAGTACGAAGCAGCCTGCAGAAGTGGCATGCATGGTTATTGTCACCACTAGAATTACCTACTGTAGCCAAAGCACAGTAAACTCATTTAACCTCTTCCAAGGCCCATATTTACAAAATACAGACTTCTGGGAATCCATACTCTGGTGTCAAGGGACCAAGTCAATCATTTCAGATCCAAAAGCATCCAAAATGTTCTGGTGTTGCTACAGGAGGAGTACAGCGAGAAGTGCCTGGTACCTACAGTGACGTTCAATGGTAGTAAAGATCTTCTACAGGGATGTATGAGTGCTGAAGGTGTGAGGGAGCTGTGCTTTATCAGTGCTGTCATCAGTTCACACACTACTGTGTGATGTAATACAAAAAACTCAAACTGCAGATGCTACCCTCCCCTCATTCCGTGCATTATTGGGCATTTTTTCAGCATGAGAATGAGGATATTTAATCTCCCAAGGTGAAAATCCTTTAGTGGACATGTATTTCACTCAGTATTAACACTCTTGAGCAGCTGTGGGGGGTTCTGTAGAGACGAGCTGAGCAAAACTCCCCATTAAAGACCAGGGCATTTAAGGAGGTCGTCCTCCAGGAGTTAAACAGGACAGATGTGAAAATTTGCCATGAACTTGTACACTCAGTGCCAAGAAGGGTCAGAGCAGTATACTTAATGTTCTGGAGGACATATTGTTCTAGAATATTATACATTTGCTGAATTACATATAGGGTGCACTAGGGGTGGGCGGTACACCGGTGTCATAGTCAGCACCGGTGTGACATTGCGCCACGACATAAATTTTCTAATACCGTCAATACCGTAATAAATCAATTATGTGCCTCGAACGGCTGCATTTACATCAATAATAGCTAATTCTAAATAATAAGGCATTAAATTTTCTTCAAACGTTCAGTTGTGGTCTGAATACCTGTCCTTATACTATATATCTTGTTGTAAATAAAAAAGTAAAGCATATTCGTATCAGCTTTGCAGGTGGTAGGTAAAAGGGGAGTGGCCATTAAACGACTGGTGAAACACCCTGAAGAAAGGTCGGGCCTGTAGCCTATACCAGGGGCGGAGTGGCAATCGGGACAACCGGGATTTACACAGCGGATCACACATTGAGCGGGCGCGAGGCGAACGCGACCGGCCTGTTTACCTTTACTTTCGATTTTGCGATAAAGCACACTCTGTGTAAAGGGAGCAGCACATCTTATAACGTTAATAGATATTTGTCAGTGAGTACAAGATTGCAGCAAATCCTCCAGTCTATGTTTGTCATCTCTCTTTACTTTCGACCCGCGATCATTCAAATCTAAAGGTCATTGTACACTGAGTCCGATTTTCGTATGCGTTTTTTTTTTAGTTTTCATATTCGCCATCCTTATCAAAATGCTTATTATGGATGCGAAAATGCAGAAAATCAAACACGATCCGATTTTTTTATGACGGACGAAAGTTTTAGAGGCAGTGTGTAAACTCGATTAACATAACCTGTATTTTTTTTAACGTGCAAAAATCTCGGACGAAAATTTGGTACTCATGTGTGCAATGACATTAACTCCAGCAGCTCGTGTTGGAAGCAGGGTTGCCAAGTACGCGTTTTTCCCCACAGAATTGGTATACTTTTAAACTGTTGCCATGGGTTGATTTCCCCCAGTTATTTGAAGGTTTTAAATATTGCAGAAATTTAATTTCAATAAAAAAATTTTTTTTTGTTGTACACTGTTAAGTAAGATCTTTAGGTTTTTTGCTAAATAAATATGTTAAGGATGCATACTCTCCCATGTCTCTTTTTGATAAGGATACCTACCATTTACTTATTATATTATAAAAATATTAACTTTATTCACATACTAAAGGGACAGGACAGGCTACTCCTCCCAAAATGTACCAAAAAAAGTAATACCGTGATATTATACCGTCACCGTTCAAAAGATGAAAAATACCGCGATATTAATTTTAGGTCATATCGCCCACCCCTAGGGTGTACTCATTTCTGCAACCCATTATTTAAACAAAATTGGCTAATTTACTTATATTACAGGAAATATCGGCATATATTTTGTTGTTTTTATTAAGTATATGTTTAATACATTTAAATATTGCCATCTTTCCATGAATTATATTAGTGATCATTAAGAAAATACATCTTTTATATATATTAAGAGGGGCTGTACTCATTTACGCTCTGCACTGTATGTATAGTTTGAGGTTGGTAAGTGTTGTTTTTTCTTTTTTTTATTAGATATTTCGAAATGTAATTTATTCCTGTGATCAAAGCTTAATTTTCAGCATCATTACTCCAGTCTTCAGCGTCACATGATCCCTTAGAAATCATTCTAATATGCTGATTTTGTGCTCAAGGAACATTTCTTATCAATGTTAAGAAGTTTTTGCTGCTTAATGTTTTTTTTTTTTACACTGTGATGCATTTTTCCGGATTATTTGAAGTATGCAGGAACAGCATTTATTGGAAATAGTGAATAAATGTACAATGTGAATAAATACCTTCATGAATCAGTGACTTTAGAACCGCTCCCGCACATGCACGTACTACCGCATGTGTTCAGATGACAATAATAAAGTCAAGTCATTCTTACAGGCTCCCAGCGCAGCTCCAAATGGGCCCTTTGGAAGCGCACTAGAGACTGAGCACCGTCTCTGCCGCTCTCCTGAGCATCTTTGTCTTGACTTGCGCTGCTGTAGCAACCGGTCGTTTCCAGGCAACAGGGCTTTGTTTGTGCAGATCTGCCCTCTCTGCAGGCAGGGTGGCCTTACATTAGGAGATGAAGTAGACCCACTGATGGCCTTAATGCTGCAGGGCTCCCGGCGGTCCAACCCCTCCTAACGCACGCTTGCAAATATCCCCCATTAGTCCTAAGCTTTGTGGCATAAGAGAGTTAATACAATGAGCTTTTTTTCTTTACTAGGTTGTAGTTAGTAGATCAGTGTGTTTTAATGGATCAATGTTTTTAAGGAATATAATTTTTTTCAATCAATATAATCTGTGCGAACAATTATCTTCCGTCAGCATGACTGTCTCTGAGATGAGGCAATTTTTAAAATTCTTCTTCTCCATCTCTAACTCTCCTTTTGTGGATTGAAGAATGGTTGGACGAAAAAAAATCAGTGGTTGCAAGCAGGACAGAGGTGACCTTCGACCTTAACGCACACCCCCTAGGCCCACCTCTGTCCCACTCTTCGTTAACCTCCACAATGGTGCTGAGAGCCCTAAGCCTCAAACAATCCGGCTGTCCCTCATTTCCCCGTGCGGGCGCATTGAGCCAGCTCTCTGACGGGATGAGGGCTGACAGGCTGGACAGAGAGCTGTGTAGTGGGATGAGGGGCTCTCTTCATACTGGTCATGCTCCCTCCTCTCTCCACACGGCCTGAAAGAGGAGTCTGAGGAATGGGGAGGGCCTGCGGGGCCGTGAGGGGCTTGGGGAATGTAGGATATTACTTTTTAATTTTTTTAGTAGACTTTTCAAAAAAAAAAAAAGGCTTTAGTATGAAATAATGTTTAATATAGTTCACATTCAGTGTCATGTTTAGGACGTACCTTTTGCTCCATGTCTTAGGGCCATAAATCACATTTTTACATCCTTTAGTTCTTTGTCGAAGATCCATAAAAGAAGCATGTTTTCAAGGTTGGTTTCAACGTTGGCATTGTATGGTTGTCTATTCACTTGTCATATAAAGGAGTGATTTCCACCAAATATGTTTTAGTCTGACATGGTCAAAAATCCTTAAGTTAGACATAAAGACATTCTATAGAAAACAGCAAGAAATCCAATACATAGTAATTTCAGCTAGCGTTATTTCCTGTTCAAATCAGGTAAGGCCTTGATTTAGATAAAGCGAGCAAAGGAAAAGGAAAGAATTTATTGATTTGATGAAAATAAGCATTGAGTAAAAGGACTGAATATTTAGGATGAGTTGTACAAACTGTATGCATTTTGTTTTAATAAAAAGGTCCAAGGCTATAATCATTTGATGGAAAATACAGTAAAAACAATAATATTGTAAAATATTATTATAATTTAAATTAGCTGTTTTTTATTTATAATATATTTTCAATTTTAATTTATTTCTGGTGGTGGCAAAGCTTTAGTGTCACGTTATCCTTTAGAAGTCATTTTATTATGTGTATTTGGTGTTTAAGAAACTAATTTGAACAATTATGCTGCTTAATGGATAATCCAGTACATTGTAATCTTAGCTAGTGTTATTTCCTGTTCAGATCAGGGCCTGAATCATGTTTACGATGAGTTGTATGAAGTGCATAACTGTATGCTGCTTTTTTTTTTTTAATAAAAAGGTTCAAGGCTATATATATTTGATGGAAAATACAGTAAAAACTGTAATATTGTGCAATATTATTGCAGTTTAACTTAGCTGTTTTTTTTTTTGTTTTTTTTAATATATTTTAATTTATTTCACATGATTCTTCAGAAGTCAGTTTATTTTGCATATTTGGTGTTTATCAAACTAATTTGAACAATTATGCTGCTTAATGGATTTGCAGAAGATGTTTTAATGAATAGAAAGTTCTAAAGAACAGCATTTATTTGATATGGAAATCCTTAGGTTAGACAAAGACATTATTCTACAGTAACAGCAAGAAATCCAGTACATTGTAATTTTAGCTGGTGTTATTTCCTGTTCAGATCAGGTAAGGCCTTGATGTAGATAAAGAGAACAAAGGAAAAGGAAAGAATTTATTGATTTCATGAAAATAAGCATTAAGTAAAAGGCTTGAATGTTTACGATGAGTTGTATTAAGTGTATGACTGTATGCAATTTTTTTTTTTTTTTTTTTTTTTTTTTTTTTTTATAAAAAGGTCCAAGGCTATATTTATTTAATGGAAAATACAGTAAAAACCGTAATGGTGTGCAATATTAATGCAATTTAACTTGACTGTTGTTGATTTTTATTATTGATATATTTTAATTTTAATTTATTCCGGTGATGGCAAAGCTGTAGCGTCACATGATCTTTCAGAAATCATTTTATTATGCTGATTTGGTGTTTATGTGTTTGTGATTATGCTGCTTAATCAATTTTTTTTTTTTGATGAATAGAAAGTTTAAAAGAACAGCATTTATTTGAAACAGAAATCTTCTCTAATGAATACATTTTTACAGTCACTTTTGATCAATATACTGCATCTTTGCTGAATAGTAGCTTAGTTTGTAAATTGGAATAAATATGAGTAATCATCTATCCACCTTTTACTTTTTCCGGTTTATTAGCCGCTATAGAGTAAATAACGAGAAGAATAACAATGTGCAGGAAACGATAAAACTGTTTGCACTACAAACCAGTGTGCTCATAAAACAATACATTAAAATAATATGGTAAGACTCACCAATTTGCAAAATCAAGCACCAAAACAAGCTGTTTTATACAGCTAAAAATAGCTGGATGCGGATGAGACCGGAAGCCAGACCCATAAAACGTACATAAAATCTTACAGGAAGGAAAACATGGATATTAATGTAAAATCTGAGTAAAACGTATTCTATTTTCACATCCGTTCCCTGCTAGTTACAACATTGCTCCGCTGCAAAAGTGTTATTTAAGTGCAAATCATGTGTGCGTTTGTGTGGTTTCCGCCATGCACCAAGTTTGTTGTTGCACATATGCTGCTACCTCAGAAGCAGCACCGCAACCAATCCCCAACCATTATTAGGGAAATGGCCTAATTGGATTAAATAATTAGCTGCAGAAGCACATGGTCTGTGTGTTGTTCAGGGCTGTGGATCTGCTGTTGCAGGCTCAGCCAATTCTCCTGGCTCACAGGAAATACAGCTGACATGGTGTTTTATCATCCAGCTCTTTGGCCCAATGCTCTCGTGCACATTTATATCTACACATGCAGAGACACATACTTGCGCTCAGTGTTTCATAGTCTAACTCTCTTTCTTGTGTTTCTTCCACAGTCAAACTCACTACCGGGATCCTTTAACCTGGCGCCATCCCATATGTTCGGAAACAGGCTGAATCCGAATTCCGCAATGGCTGCACTGATTGCCCAGTCCGAGGGCTCCCCGGCAGGTGAGACACGCAGATGAGAAACCACGCTGATCTTGAGCCGGTACCTCCCACTGGCACAGGATTACCTTCTCAAATCCTTTCCTCCTGCTTCCTGCGCTCTCTTCTCCCATTTCTTCTCCTCATCCTCCCATTCTTTCTCCGCTCGCCTGTGCATATGGAATGTGTGGTCAGCTGTGTCCCCCCCTCCTAACCTCCTTAGGTCGCAGAGAGAGGGAGAGGCAGAGAACAAAACTCCCCGGGACAGAAAGCTGAAAGTGTGCATACCTGTTAAATGAAGCATGCTACCACTCAAACATTTCATTAATCTGCACAATGACCGCAGTGATGACACAGAGGGGATTGCCCTGGGTTTAGGAGGCAGGCTTACCTTACACTCAGCCTCTCCCTCCTTCTTCCCTCTGTCCCGGACCACTCAACACTTTCCCTGGACCCTGCCTAAACCCTGGCGGTCTCAGGCATGAGCGAATGGGCTTGCAGGACCCTGCCGTGGGGGTTGGGCTTGGGGACCAGTTGAAAGCAAGAGAGGGAGAGGAAAAAAGGGGAGCACAGCCTTTGAGGAATAATGGATCAGTCATGCCCTCCTCCTCAAACAGAGGTCAGGGGGTCATTTGACTAACAATAGGAGGAAGAACACCCGTCCTTAAAGAGACCACCGCTCGAGACTAGAAAGCTTGCTTGCTCTTAGCATAAGCCCAGCTCTTGTCTGGCATTAGTTTACAGTGCAGCACATAGATCTTATTTTTTATATATATATATATATATATATATATATATATATATATATATATATATATATATATATATATATATATATATATATATATATATATATATATATATATAAATATATAAATATATAAATATATAAATATATAAATATATATATATATATTTGTTTCAGTAAGTAAGTCTTTTTTTTTTTTTTTTTTTTTTTTTAAGAATTTAATACTTTTATTTAGCAAGGATACATTGAGTTGATCAAAAGAGACAGTAAAGACATTTATAAATGTTAATTGTTTTTTAAATTATTTAAAATTAATGTTGCTTACTTATACTTTATATTCATCAAAGAATCTTGGAGAAAAAAAAAATCAGTTTCCAAAAAATCTATAAGCATAAATGTTTTCAACATAAATAAAAAAATTAGAAATGTTTCTTTAGCGCCAAATCAGCATACTGGAATGATTTCTGAAGGGTCATGTGACGCTGAAGACTGTAGTAATGGCTGCTGAAAATTAATCTCTGTCATCGCAGAAATAAATAGCATTTTAAAATATTTTAAAATTCATTTTAGGTTTTAAATAATCATAATTATTTATTATAATACTAGTTTTACTGTATTTTTTTTTAAAGTCACTTCTCACTAATCCTGCATTTATTTGATTAAAATTACTGCCAAAAACTGTTATTTTAAATGGTAAAATTTGAAAATTATTTAAAATTCTATTTGAATACATTTTAAAATGTAATTTATTCCTGTTTTCGGCATCATTACTCCAGTCTTCAGTGTCACATGATTTTTCAAAAATCATTCTAATATGCTGATTGGCTGTTCAAGAAACATTTTTATTATTATCAATATTTAAAACAAGTGAGTAAATGTTTTTTTAGGATTCTTTGAATAGAAAGATCCAAAGATAAGAATTTATCTAAAATAAAAAAAACTTATTATAGAAATTAGTATTTTGATTTAGCAAAGATACTTTAAATTTATCTAAAATGATAATAAAGACATTTATAATATTACAAAAGATTTCTATTCCAGATAAATGCTGTATTTCTCAACTTTTAATTGATTAAAGAAACCTGAAAAAGTTGTACTCATCTGTTTTCAACAAATAATAATAATAAATGTTTTTTGAGCAGCAAATCAGAATATTAGAATGATTTCTGAATGATCGTGTGTTCTGGAGGACCATGCTAAAAATTCAGCTTTGAAATCACAGGAATAAATTACATTTTAAAATATATTCAAATAGAAAACCGTTATTTTAAATAGCAAAAATATTAAAAAATTTTTTACTGGTTTTGCTGTACTTTAGATCAAATAAAAACATTAAAAATCTTACTGTTCAAAAAATGGTAATTTATAAATGTAAAAAAAAATATTTGCTAAATCAAAATCTTTTTAAATTAATTTTTATTTAATTTTTATTAATTAATTAATAGTAATAGTACACAGATTTATTTTATTTTTAGTGCATTTTAATGCATATTTTATAAATATCCAGCAACCTGGCCACCCTGTTATCAAGATATTGCCATTGGTCAATAAAAAAAACCCTAGTCTAAAAATGCATAATAGGATCAGTGACGCTGTGACACAAGACTTTTGCTTACTTTGGCAAAGTACTTGTGCTTTTCTCTCAACACTGGTCACCTGTTGCTCCTCATAGGTTTCCACTGTTTCGTTCAATTCCTGTTCGACTTTTTTACCTTTTTTTTTTTTTTTTTGGTAAAGTGATACCCGATGCTTCCAGGTCCAGTCTGCACTGCAGCCCTGGGGCTGATCCAGGGTCAGGCAAGAGGTCAGCACCATAATAAGTCAGACCAGACCTTGGGCGGCTCGTACTGATGTGCCCACACCCCCACTGGAGCCAGCCTGCGCTCGAGGTGGTAGTGGGCTGGAAAGTGTTAAAAAGAACAAGACGAGGTGAAAAAGGAAAAGAAGGAGGGGAACGAAGCAGGGAGGAAGAGAAAAATGGGATTGGCTAACTGTGACTAGAGGGGGGTGGGGAGATAAAAAAAAAAGAGAGAAAGAAGGGAGGTGGGGGCTGTGCTTGGCGAGGCACATATGTGATTCATTACTTTCACTGCAGAAAATGAAAAGCAGTGTCTGGCATGGGGCCTGCAGGCAGGGTGATGGGAGCCTCCACGGGGAAGAAAGAGCTAGAGGGAGGGGGGGCGAGAGAGAGGTGACTCAGTGACACACTCGGTGGTGTCAGTGTGCAAGCTGAGCCGCCAGAGAGACCACTCTGCCGCCCCTAGATGGATTTCTGTGAGGAAGATCTAATGGCTACCAGGCTCACTTCGGATCGAGCCGGCCGTCCCTGCATTTCCCATGCTCCTCCAACGCCCACGTCTTCACGCCGGCTCCTTATCGACTGCTTTCTGTTTACCTTTCAGATCAGGAGCTGGGAGATGGAGCTCTCGGCTTCTCCAGAAGAGGAAACTCACCAAAGACAAACCTCTCCCCTCGGTAAGTCCTATTTACATTCCAGAGCTAGACTTCCCCTCCTCCAGGCTCCGAGATTTTGCTTGCCCTCCCTTCCTCCCTCCCCCACAGAACACACTCATTCACTCACTCCGTTTCCTCCCTTGCGCGCTCACCTTCCGAACAGCAGGCATTTCAAGCACTCAGCTGTTGTCCATATCGCAGTTACAAACCGGCTTCAGAGTTCGACGTGGCGGTGATGTTTCTTTCTGCGTTCAAAGACATCGCATTAATTTTCAAAATGACGAGATGTAGCCTTTTTTGTGCTTTGATTGAGGATACAAAACGGATTTATACGGAAGCATATATATACTGTGCAAAAATGCCTTTGGGATATAATATGTTTGGTTGAAAAGGTATGTTGATTTTATTTAGATTGCTTTCATTGCTGCTTTAGTATATTTAATGTATAGATATTAATATGAATGTAGACCATATATATTTTCAAGTGCTGTATTTGACTTTTCAGCTCAATTTTGCCTTTTTTTTTTTTTTTAGGTATAATCTAAAATTGAGAAATCATTAACATAATAGCGCTAAACTCTGAGCTTGTCAGTTTGTTTGCATTGCAGGATTTTTAGTACTGAATGCACAAGAAGCTGTTCACACTAACTGCGTTATTGCATTCAACCATGTTGCTTTTTTATTTTATTTTTATGTAAACGTGCTAGACGGACATGTTTACCAGCTCAAATCTTGCATCTTTTGCGTTTTAAAAACATGTTGCTTACGTTAAAAATTCCATTTCCATAAAAATTCTTTGTGAATGGGCCTTAAAAGTATGTCAAATGTCCATGACTCTCATTAAGGTAAACTAAGTGTCTCGATGTGCTGTTTCTGTGATCCGCACCGGAGCAGCCACGCAGGGTGATATGGCTTCACAGTCCTTTGCTGGAGATTTATTGCCTTGTGGAGCAGATCTCAGCCCAGCCGTAATTACCCCAGAGATAGATTCGCGTTCGCCCGAGAGCCCTGATGTAGAGCCCAGAGCTGGATGCATTCATAATAACACCGATCGCTATCTGTCCAAACAAGAGCGTACTGAGATTTATGGTGTCAGAGAGGCAGGCCCAGGCTCTCTCTCACTTGGACGAGCTGTGAACTCTGTTTGGCTTTGCTGAGCGGCGCGTCTGCCTCTGAAGGCAAGATGCCAAACCAGGAGTTCAACTGTGTTGTTAATGTAGCAGCAGTCTAGTGTGTGTTTGTAAGCGAACGCTGATTATTTATGACTTGAGTTGTACCACTGAACAGATCTGATGTGGATTTCTGTTTGTCTATTGTTTGATAAACTTGTGTGTATATACATCTCACTTGTGTCTATACTTGACTTTAGGTCTCCGTTAAGTGGGCTTCATATCCGGTATGACTCGTCAGGACCGCTGGTTCCGGGGCTCGGATCCGGTTCGGATACGATGCCCCCGGTGGCCACCAGCATTGACCAGCTGCTGGATCGGCAATGGAATGAAGGACAGCAGTTCCTCCTACAACAGGGCTCACAAGGAGATGGTGAGAGGCTTTCTTATATATACATATAATGATGCATGTTGCTTCCGTAAACAGTATTGAATATCAAAAGTCGAGCTGTTTGGCCATGTGTGGTTGTCCTTGCGCTGGTCTTGCTGTGGATGTTGTTGAGCCATAGGGTCATGTCTGATGCTACTGTTGTGTTTCTGAACATAAGCCTGCAGTAGTGTTACTTTTGTCATCTACACTACCAGTCGAAAGTTTTTGAACAGTAAGATTTCTCTTCTGCTCCCCTTCTACCATTAGTTTGATCCAAAATACAGCAAAAGCAGTAATATTGTGAAATATTTTTTACTATTTAAAATAACTGCTTTCTATTGGAATATTTTGAAATGTGATTTATTCCTGTGATCAAAGCTACATTTTCAGCACCATTGCTTCAATCTTCAGTGTCACATGATTCTTCAGAAATCATTCTAATATGCTGATTTGCTGTTTACGAAACTTTTTTATCAATTTTTAAAACAGTTGAGTAAATTTTTTTTTTTTTCAGGATTCTTTAAATAGAAAGATCCAAAGATTAGCATTTATCTGAAATAAAAAAAAGCTTTTTTTTCTAGCAAGGATATTTTAAATTGATCAAAAGTGATGATAAAGACATTTATAATGTTACAAAAGATTTTTATTTCAGATAAATGCTGTTCTTCTGAACTTTTTTATTCATCAAAGAAACCTAAAACAATTATACTAAGCTGTTTTCAGCCTAATAAAAATAATAAATGTTTTTTGAGCAGCAAATCAGAATATTAGAATGATTTCTGAAGGATCAGGAAATAATCACAGGAAATAACAGGAATAAATTACATTTTTAAATGTATTCAAATAGAAAAGTTATTTTAAATATTAAAAATATTTCAGAATTTTACTGTTTTTGCTGTGCTTTGGAAAGAAATGCAGGCTTGGTGAGCAGCTGTCTTTGAAAAATCTTTTGACCGGTACATTTTTATGTAGTCTTTGTTCGTTTTTATCATATGTAGTCAACATTAACCAGTTTTTGTTAGTCAAATTTTATGACTTTGCATTGCACAGGAAAGGAAGCTGTGGTTTGTACCATCCAATAAATGGATTATATGGATTGTAATTTTGAGGGAGAAAAAAGTATAGTCTATAATATTTAGATTCCTTTTGGTCAGTGAAAATTCCTAATGTTTTTAACTACATTCTTTTATCGTTTTTTTCCCCCCAATAATATTGAATCTTGAAATGTTTGAAGTCAGTGTCATCTCATCACCATGTTGTCTTAGACATGGAAAAAGTTTGTTGATGGACATAGTTTTCATTATACAAAATTAACAATAAGCTGCCCAGTTTTTTTCAGCAGCTAATAATGGTTGTGGTGGTGGTGTTGTTATTAATACATACTGTTATTAATACATACATTGGATAGGGAGTAATGCTTAACTCATCTCTCAAATAAGAGTGCTGCAGCCCTGACATCAAAAGCTGGATGCCTAATTTGCCATAATTTGCTCTACCACGTAAACTGAAAATTCAGTATTCTATAGGGATAGTTCACCCAAAAAATGCAAATTCTGTCATTAATTACTCACACTCATGACGTTCCAAACCCTTAAGACCTTTGTTCATCTTCAAAACACAAATTAAGATATTTTTGATTAAATCTGAGAGTTTTCTGACCCTGCTGTTTTACTGATATCCTTACTACGTTTCTGGGCCTGGGAACATTTCAGTTACTTTGCTGTCTATGCAGGGTCAGAAAGCTCTCGGATTTCATCAGAAATTTGTGTTTTGAAGATGAACAAAGGTCTTAAGGGTTTGGAACGACATGAGGGTGAGTAATTCATGACAGAATTACACCCATTTATGGGTGAACTATCCCAATAAGTAACTACATAGGTTTGGGATGTGAGTGAATGCAGTTTGTTATACATCAAAACCTATAAGTATCGATGAGTTATGTTTGGCACAGACCTTATTTTACTCAGAAATTGAAAAAACCCAATATAAAAACCCATAGGAAGATCTTGAGGAACACATGGTGAATTAGTCTTCTGGGCATACATAACCTTAAATCATATGGCTTGACAAAGTAAATTAAAAGTCTTTACAATGCGTTTTCATTTCAATGTAAAATCAATGAATTCCTCTTATAAAAATTTCATAGTCTAGGTAAGAGGGTTGTAGAGATAAAAAAAAGGTGTTTTAAATTAATATCTCATTAGTACGCTGAAAGCCTTTATTAATTATGGTCATTGTAAATTGCCTCAACTCATGAAAGTTCTTACATTTATATTCCGTATAATTCGTCCATTAATGCATAGTGATAAACCTGTATTTTATTTAAAGTAAAAATAATTACTCACAGCATAAATGTTATTTTTCCTGCATGTCAATCAAATATGCCTGTTTGAAGCCTGTAATTACCTCCATCCCCATAATGTGAGTAATTGATGTATTGGTTAATACTAGAGTAATTATGAGGTTCATTACCTGTGTTTTGTCTGTGTGTAACTTGTAGTTTCACGATCGGCTAGCAAGAAGTTAGTAGCGAATCTCTCAGTAGCAGCAGGTCGGTTTGTAGTGTCACGTTTGTGTGAATGAGCAGCAGCTGTTTCTGTTATGATAGAGGCTTTTCTGGCGACAGGGGGAAGTCTGACAAACGCATGGAGCAGGAAGCGGTAGGACGGTTGTGCTTCTGTTCACCACTGATATGAGACCAGTTGTGCGGTTTTGCTGACACTGCATCTGGTTTGCATTTCGCTCGGGGTTGCTGGCCCCTGATCAGTGCCGTGTGATTTTTCCAAAAGCGGAAGTCTGTCGTTGTAGTTCCTTCTGGAGGTCTCGAACCACACATGTGCCAGTGTAGTTTTTGCGCTTGTGGTATGGGGTTCGCTGCTTCTCAAAGACTTCTTCTCAGTGGTTTGTAACCACCTCTATTTTGCCGTCAAATCTTAACGCTTATGTTTTGTGTGTGTGTGTGCGCTTTTATGTCCAGTTCTGGGAATGCTGAAATCCCTGCACCAGCTGCAGGTGGAAAACCGGCGTCTGGAGGAACAAATCCGAACTCTCACCATGAAGAAGGAACGACTGCAGCTCTTGAGCGCTCAGCTCTCTGTGCCTTTCACCCCCGCGAGCACCACGGCCACCACTGCCTCCTCTCCTCTGTACCCCAGCAACACTCACGCAGGTTAGACACGCTACCTTCTGCCTCTCGTCTACCCGTACAGTTTTCACACACTCCATCTGGACCGTCACAGTCTAATCCCACCCCAAACACCTCCCCACCCCACCCCGATCCACATATTCACACATACACGCACACGAGCCCACCTCTCACCCCCCGTCCGCCCCCCTTCCTCCCCCTCTGTTCTGCTCACGGAGCCTCCTCTCCCAGCTCAACTCTAGCTAATCTGGTCTCCACATTCATGTCAAGTTGCAAAATCTCTCTCTCCTCCAGACATGCTGCACAGCAAGAGCATTCAGCTAGGCAGCAGTGTTTTAACAGAGTCCTCTCAACCCTTGCCCACTCAGGTAACTTCCTCTACCCCTGCTCTGCAGATGCCATGTGCTGGGACTGAGCACCTCTTTAGTTGAGTCAAGTGTTATATTATGTATATCTGTACATAGTCGAGTGTGTTGCAGTGGTGTGGTGGTGTAGCACGTAATTGCAACGTAATGACAGATTCATGGGATAATTGGTGGCTGTGTGGTGTTGAATTGACTTGCAGCATAGATCTGATTGGACAGGTACAGGAGGCGCCTCTCTCACGTTGACCTCTCTTTTCTCTCTCTCTCTCACGCTCTTGTGCTTTCTCTATTCTTTCCCTTTCTTTCAGGATCCCCTGTCTGGTGGCCATAGTAGCGGAAGTAGCACGTCCTCTCTCTCCACCCCTCCGTCTGCCGCCCACAGTCCCCCCCAGCAGCAGGTGAACGGAGTCGGCATGGCCGGGATGGCCGTCCAGCCTGGCAATGCCAACTCGTCTCTGCCTGCCATAGCCGGGGTGACGGGTCTGATGGGCGCTCTGCAGGGGAACCACCTGGCCATAAGTGGCATCGTGGGCGCCCTAAACGGAGTGATCCAAACCTCCCCCAGCCTGGCCCAGAATAGCAGCCCCCTGCCCCATCCCTCAGCAGCTACCAGCACATCCCTGCCCATGTCCAACAGTCTCAGTAACAGGTACACATTTTTGATTCTTTCTGTTAAACAGTACATGTGGTTACTTTGGAAGGCACTGGTTGAGGATCCGTATTTCAGGGTTGCGATAGCATAGTCTGGATTAGTAATAAACTACCATGTGATGCTAAGGAAGATGTGGAATTGTAGGTAAATCTCATGAAAACTGCCAAGAAATTGCTCTGGTCATATTTTACCTCTGGAGCAAAAGAAAAATGAAATATATATGTTATGATTTAAATATGTTCTAACTATGGAAGCCCTTTTCCGCCACTAATAAAAAAGGTAATTGTGACTTTTTCTCACAATTCAGACTGTTTTTCTCAGAATTGTGAGATATAAATTTGCAGTCGCTAGTTATAAAGTCAAAATTGCAAGATATAAACTCACAATTGTGACTTTTTCTCAGAACTGCAAGTTTTTCTCGCAATTTACTTTGCAGAATTGTGAGTTTATATTTAGCAGTTATGACTTTTTTCTCAGAATTGTGATCTCACAGTTGACTTTTTTTTTCAAACTTGAGTTTATATCTCACAATTGTGACTTTTTTTTCTCACAATTGCAAGTTTATATCTCCCAATTTACTTTTTTAATCAGAATTGTGAGTTTATATCTTGCAATTGACTTTTATCCGAATTGTGAGTTTATTTTTCCAAGAGCAGAAGTCTGTTGGAGGTCTCAAACCACACATGTGCCAATGTAGTTTTTGCGCTTGTGGTATGAGGTTCGCTGCTACTCAAAGACTTCATCTCGGTGGTTTATAACCACCTCTATCTATTTTGCTGTCAAATCTTAACGTGTGTGTGCACTGTGTGTGTGTGTGTGTGTGTGTGTGTGTGCGCGCTTGTTATCAAATGCAATTGCAAATTAAGTCAGAATTGAGCAATATAAACTTGCAATTCTGAAAACATTTTTTCCCTTCAGAATTGGACTTTATAACTCATAATAGCGAGTTTATATCTCACAATTGTAAGAAAAAAAGTCAGAATTGTGAGGAAAAAAGTCAGAATTGCAAGTAATACAAAATTGAAAAAAAAGTTTGTAAAAAAAAAAGTTTATATCACTCATTTCTGAAAAAAAACTGAGATGTAAACTCAAAGTCAATTGTCTTTTTAATTTTTTTATTCAGTGTCAGAAACGGGATTCCATATAAAACATTTATTTGATCAGTGAAAAAAGTAGTATTGTGAAGTATTATGTTTATTATGAAAGAATATCATAAAAGTTTTCTATTTTAATATAAATGTAATTTATTTCTCTGATGGCAAAGCTACATTTTCAGCACCATTGCTCCAGTCTTCAGTGTCACATGACTTAGATTTCTATATTTGCTGCTCGAATCTTATTGACTTTTTAAAATGTTATGCTGCTGTTTAAAAGACATTTATTGAGATTCATCCATACTGCTTGGCACTGTCCAATGCATTCATATTTTCTTCATCTTTTCTGCTTCCCGATCTCTCTTTTGCTTGCACTTTGGAATGCAGCAGCATGACCACTGCGAAAACCAGGTGAGCATTGCCTCGCTTTGCTTTTTCCTTTCTCACTTGCTCATTTTGTTTCTTTGCCTGTGTGCCCTGCGCCTATATGTCTGCCTCTGAAACAAAATTGTGTACTTAAGATTGAACCGCTGATGTTTTCTAAGCAAGTTCCAGCTCAAACAGCCTTTTCTTAGTCAAGAACAGGACCATTAGTTATGATTACACTCTCTTTACTTTAGTATACAGAGGGGTTTTATTTTATAAGTAACAGTTTTATGCGGCCATAGCCAAGACATTTTTGAAATGCTGCAACATTCAGTTTGCCTTATGACGGGCTTATGTGTGTTTGCAGTGCGGCTAGGCTTTTCAACGATCAGCACAGGCAGATCCTTCTCCATCAGCACCAACTACAGCAGCTTTTCAACTCCCAGCAGGTCACACCGGTAAGAGGAGCACTGACACACATACTATTACACAGCCACAGAGACTAGAGTCTGTTTGTGTGACTTAAACATAAAGATAATCCACACAGCAGCTTATTTTGTCCATGATATTTGTTATTAGTCAAGATGATGCCGTTTGAATAATGCATAATGTAACATTCAAGGGCAAAATATATTCTTGCATGCTTACAAGAATCCTACAAAACCTCATCTTTTAACGATTCAGTGCCACAAAACTCTCATGCGTCTTTTTCAGAAGTGTTTATTTTAGCATCCTGGCAGCTTGGAATTGCAATTTGGAGGAAACTCTTGCCACTATTCTGTGCAATATGCATCATACGGTCCGTGGGCAGTCTGTGGGTGTGCCGTCTTTGTCTAGACATCTCATCATACTCTGTTTGTCTGTCTGTGTTTAGGAACAGCAGCAGGCTCTGCTCTATCAGTTAATGCAACAACAACAGCAGCAGCAGCAGCAGCAGCAGAATGACATACAGCTCCAGCAGCTGCCAATCAACAGCCTTCTGCCCGGCACGCAGCCAGCCATCACTACAAACCCCTTCCTCGCCATGCACAACGACAACAGCACTCCTAAAACTGGAGTTAGTACTGCAACTATCAAACAGACAAAAGTATTGACTTAATTAATATTCATGAATTCAGTATTTTGTGTGTGTGTGTATATATTTATAAATGAATATGAATATATAATTGGGGTAATATATTTTATAAATATTTATAATTATTTTTGTAATTATTATTATCATCAATGTTATAATTATTGTTGTAAATATATTACATTTAATAAAATGTTATAATACAATTTTTTATATATATATATAATTTTATTATAATTATTGTAAATGTATTACATTAATAAAACTTTTTTATTCATACATAAATATATAACATGCATTATATTTTATTAATGTAATACATTTAACAAGAAACTGGAATAAGAAAATTATATAAAATGTTGTATTCTTTTATATATTACTATAGTAATATTATTGTGTTAAAATAAATATAGAATTATATTATTATATTTAAGTAATATTAATATATTTTAATATAAACTACCAGTCAAAAGGTTTTAAAAAGTAAGATTTTTAATGTTTTTTTGTCTTTTCTGCTTTGATCCAAAGAACAGCAAAATCTGTAATATTATGAAATATTTGTACTTTTTTAAATAACTGTTTTCTATTAAAATATATTTTAAAATGTAATTTATTCCTGTGATCAAAGCTAAATTTTCAGCATTATTACCCCAGCCTTCAGTGTCCCATGATCCTTCAGAAATCATTCTAATATGCTGATTTGCTGTTCGAGAAATGTTTATTATTATTTTCAATATCTAAAATGGTTAAGTACCTTTTTTCAGGATTCTTTGATGAATAGAAAGATCCAAAGATCAGCATTTATCTGAAATAAAAAGCTTTTGTAACATTATATACAGTATACCATTCAAAAGTTTGTAGTCAGTTTGTATATCTTTTTTTTTTTTTTGAGAACGTAATTATAGAAATACTTTTATTTAGCAAGGATGCTTTAAATTGATCAAAAGTGATGGTAAAAGACATTTATAATGTTACAGAAGATTTGTATTTCAGATAAAATCTTGTTTTTGTTTTCCTTTTCATCAAAGAAACTAGAAAAATTCCACTCAACTGTTTTCAACATTACAATAATTAATAAATGTTTTTGAGCAGCAAATCAGAAGATTAGAATGATTTGTGAAGGATCATGTGACTGGAGTAATGATGCTAAAAAGTCAGCTTTGAAATCACAGGAGTAAATTACATTTTACAATATATTCAAATTGAAAACAGTTATTTTAAATAGTAAAAATATTGCACAAGTTTTGCTGTATTTTGGATCTAATAGAGAGTGAGCAGAAGAGACTGTTCAAAAACTTTTGACTAGTAGTGTATTTATATTATATATTATAAATGGCAATTACATTAATATAATCATATACATATATTGTTATATTAGAATTTTTTGTATTATAATTATTATAATTGTGTTATAATTATTATCATGTTTTTATATTACTAAAATGTTTTACAATTCATACATTTTTATTTACATATTTTATTTTATACAATTTTATAAGACTGTGCTTGTGTTTTCTTCAGAGAGGGGAGAAGGCTGTGTCTGTGACAGGACAGGAGAAGACCTGATGTAGAAAACAACATTGTGGAGGAGTTCTGCCTTATGGATCCCTTTCATTTGCCCACCCCAAGAGGCTTGCAATCTGAGCAGCAAGACCAGAACATTCACCCACTGCACCAAACCCTCACCAGCACCAGCCTTGATATGTGTACACACTTGCCAGTTTGATGCCCATCTGGCAAACAAAATGCTGCACTGAGTTTGAGTAAATCACTTGCTGTAAACGTACTGGATCCCATGGGGGCCAAAAGACAGGCTCACACACATATGTGCACGCGCGCACACACACACACGGTCTCTCTCACCCTGCCAGTGTGCTGAAAATGACACGCTGGTGCGAGTTGCTGTGGGCGGAAAGTGTGGATCGAGGTCTCGGATGGGGATTGTAAGACGGAGATGCTTCTGCTCACCGCTGTTACCTCTCTGTACCCCTTTAACAAGAAACACGTCACGATAATCTCAATAAAAACCTGTCGTATTTGTCAGTCTGTGTCAAATATTTCAACACTGAAGCGATCAGACATTTGTGCACCATGAAGGCCTTCTCTGCATCCTGATCTTGAGCTTCCCCCCTGTGCGAGGAGGCGTCCCAAAGGTCCACAAACTGTCTCGCTGACCCTGCTGCACTCTTTGAAGAGCAACTACCTCTCAAGCCAGGACACACAGACCAGGCCCTGAACCCAAGTGCCTGGCCCCAATCTCCAAGCTGTCAGCGAGAGGCCGCGCGCTGAAAAATCCTTCCCTTTTTATTGTTTCCTCCAGTCGATCCAATTTTTTTTTTTTTTTTGTTTGTGTGAAATGAATTGATACCAATCGGCGTCGCTCAGGCAA
This sequence comes from Garra rufa, assembly GCF_049309525.1. Lineage (NCBI taxonomy): Eukaryota > Metazoa > Chordata > Actinopteri > Cypriniformes > Cyprinidae > Garra > Garra rufa. The sequence continues at coordinate 17,819,141 of NC_133384.1, forward strand.
TACCAGTTCAGAGAGTCCCAGAGTTCTCTGCCTGTACAGTGACTACACTGAAAAAAAAACTGTTTTCGAATGTTTGTGCTGCATTGAGCATTTTTGAAGCCAACTTTCTATTCCTTTTTTATTTATTTGCATTCGTTGCATGTTGGGCGCAAGGTAATATATTCTAACGCTCAACTGGCAAGATGTTTTTATACTACTGTACAAAATTCTCAGCTCTTTTGAGTCTTGTAAACATTTTGATGAACATGTCTGGTGTTTGAAGTTCTAAAAAAAAGAAAAAAGCCTACTTGATAATTTTGTGGTCTTGTAAATACGTCTGTTTTTCCCTTTTTCCCTTTTGTTGCTATGTAAATCTACAGATGCATATCGGATTAAGAATAAGCTGTCAGAATAAATAAGATTTAGTTTAGCACACTTTTACCTCTTTTCTGTTGTAAATACATATTTGTGATTCACTTAGTGGTGTGAAGGACTGTTTCGAAGCACTGTCAGTGTGTTCAGATCTTTTCCAACAGGCTTTCCACAAGACTGGTGACTGGATAAAGTGTATTAATTTATTTTTGTATGTGCAGGGACTTTTTTTTGCACCGTTTATTGATGTGGTTTTATACGTTCTAGATGTGGTATGTCCACGTTCTCATGTATCTGTACAGAAATTATGCAAAATCTCTAAAGTTTGTATTTAAAACATCAAAAGTGAAACCACACGAGTCCTGCTTCATATTAAGAAATTCTGAACACTGAGATTGTAGTGTTGCGCTTTTTTCAGTGATAAATTAAATCTGTTTATTACAATGCTTGCGTCTTGCAGTGCCTTTTTTTTTATTGGTCTGTTTTACCATAGAGATTCAAAACAGATGGAATTTTTCTAGCTTGATTTCAGTATGCTTTTCAATCCTTGCATAGAAGTGCTAACAAATATTTCTGGAATAGACTTGCAAACTACTTTTTATTAAAGAATGACTCGTTATAGGCTCATGAGGGGTATGTCCATACAGAGCTCTCCAGTTAAAACGAGAAGGCGTTACATTCAGCGCATTTTAGATTATAATTAAATTTCTTTACTTATTTTAAAGAAAAACAAAACAGCGACTTTATTTAACAGATTCCTTCTCTTCCGTCAGCCTCTGATGCGCGTTCTCGAGAGTACCACTCACAGGGAAGGGAAGAACCCGTTATAAAGCCGTTGTTTTTGTTTTCTTTGAGTACACAAAGTATTCTCGTAGCTTCATAACATTACGGTTGAGCCACTAATGTTACATGGACGATTTTATGGATGTCCTTGTTGCCTTTCTGGGCCTTGAACTTGGTAACGTTACTGTTCCTGTCTATGCAGGGTCAGAAAGCGGTCGGATTTCATCAAAAATATCTTAATTTGTCTTCCGAAGATGAACAAAGGGATTGGAATGACATGAAGGTAATTATTGACAGAATTGTCATTTATTGGTGAACTGTCCCCTAATATTCTGAAATATAACGTTACATTAATTAATAAAACATGTAATGACAGTCCATAGTATGAATATCATCACACAGTCCCGATGTAGATCCAGGTTTGATGCGTATGAACATTGCACTGATATTGAATGAAATACACGCCATTTATATCCATTTATCTATGTGATATGAAGTACTGTTTACCTTTGTTAAAATTGTGAGGCGTTTTCACGACTCGTCGTTAATCCGCCATTTTGGCAGCGCTCAGTGTAAACAATGCCACTAAACCAAACTGAACTGGCATATTTTGCTACTTATTTCCGCTGAAAATGGTCAGTTATTGTCATGTTTTGGGCTGTACTAATCGGTCGGACCGAAAAAACACAGAGTAGCCTACTATAAACTGCCAAAAGTTATAACAAATAAGGAGAGGAGTGCAAAAACTGTCTGAGGAACTAAAGTCGTTTGTGGTTGGCCAAACTGAGCCAGGATTTGCAGGGAAAGAATCTTGACAACATTTGTGTTTCTTCTTATCATTTCCAGTCAGGTAGGTTTAGTGTTAGACAAATATCTTAATTAATACTGCTTCAATGCTCCCTGCTGAAAAAAACAGCATATGCTGGTTAGATATGTTTTGGTGCTGGTTTTTGCTGGTTTATGCTGGCCCTTTGCTGGTTTATGATGGTCCTTGACCAGCAACATGACCAGTAAAGGACCAGCGTAAACCAGCTAAAACCAGCATAAACCAGCAAAGGACCTGCATAAACCTGCTAAAAACCAGCATCCCAGCACCAAAACATACCTTACCAGCATATGCTGTTTTTTTTTTTTTTTCAAGCAAGGCTGTCTTTTACATCCGAGTATCGCCAATATGACCACACATCCGGGTAACTGACCGAATCGTGACGAAAGTGCAAACTCTCTATAAACTGTTCTAATGACGCGTCATTAACTTGCCGCACTGAACGTAAACAATCCCACTGAACTTAACGCAACTTGCATATTTTGCTACTTATTTCCGCAGAAAATCGTCAATTATTGTCATGTTTTGGGCTGAACTAATCAGTCGGACTGGGGAAAACACTGAAAGTACCATAGACTGCCAAAAGTTATAACAAAATAAGGAGAAAAGTGCAAAAAATGGTCAGGAACAAAAGGCGTTTGTGGTTGGCCAAACTGAACCAGGATTTCCAGGGCAAGAATTTTAACAACATTCATCTTTGTTCTTGTCATTTCCAGTCAGGCAGGTGAAATATTAGTCTAATATCTTGTACTTGCTACCTATTAACTTTAGTTTGTCATAAAATGCTGTTGTTTACATCCGAATATCTCCAATATGGCCATGCATCTGGGTAACTGACGTAAGTGCAAACCCTCTGTAGAGTGTTTTCACGATCGGCCATATTGGTGGCACTGAATGTAAACAATGTCACTAAACCGAGTAAAACTGACATATTTTGCTGATTATTGATGCTGAAAATTGTCATTTATTGTCATGTTTTGGGATGTACTTATCAGTCAGAGTGGGAAAAACATTTAGGTACTATAGACTGCCAAAATTTATTACAAATCGAGGAGAAGTGTGCAAAAATCTGTCAAAAAAAAAAAAAACTGGCCAAACTGAATCAGGATTTCCAGGGCAAGAATTTTGACAACATTCGTGTTTGCTCTTGTCATTTCCAGCCAGGTAGGTGAAATATTAGGCTAATATCTTAATTAACACTGCTCGTACGTATCTTTACCACCTATTCACTTTAATTTGTAAAAATATTGTGCCGTTATCTACTTAATAAGTCCTTCTCTATATGATTAAGAAGCTTCCACACCTGTTTTCCGTGGTTTAGACGGCATAAATGAGCAGAACAACATATTCAGTAGTACATTAACCGTGCAGTCAATGCTGTTGTTTACATCCGAGTATCGGCAATATGACCAAACATCCGGGTAACTGCCCAAATCATGACGTAAGTGCAAACTTGTGCTGGAAATGCATCAGCCACATGCATATTTCTACCATTATGAGTGCGGAAACAGACACTAAACTCTGTCATCCCTTTCCCCCCCCATTTGTACACTCAAGAACCCCCATATTTCTGCGGTCTGTCCTTGTGTTTGCTATTTGGTGAGTGGAACCCATTTCTCAGCATGACCCCCAGGGACCTGCCCACTGTCCCTGCCCAGCTCTGAGCGCTCCTGCTGTGGGAACAGCAGGCCCCTCTCTCCCCTCAGCTTCATCAAGCTGTCCACACTACTGACCACCCACTGACCCCTGACCCCTCCACCCTAGCCCGATACGCTCACAGCGGCACGCACACAATGGAGCCAGTGACAGCATTCACGCATCTGAAAAATCTTCGCTTTATTTTAATCAGATGAAAGCATTCTTGGAAATTTGTAAAACGTCACATTTGGTGGGGCGCCGTCTCCGTCTCGCTTTTCCCATGATTAAATAAGGAACTCTTTTTAACCGTGAGTTCTTCAGTAAGCCTCTAATAATATTTTTATTCCATTCGCACGGCAGTGATAAATCAAATATTTAGTTATATCATCCTTTCCCACCCAGTTAGTGATGGCTCAGAGCAGATGGGGTAATAGGAGGCCGAGGGCAGAGAGCCGCTAAAACCCGTGTTGTGTCGCTCTCTCTCTCTACCAGGTGCACTGGAGAGGGTGATCCAGATAAAAAAAAACCCTGCTGAAGATCCTTAGGGACGATTCATTTTCACCCCTGCTGCCTGTAAGGAATGGATTCAGCTTACAGGTAGGTAACAAAAGCTGCTAACTGACAGAGCTGGAAGGGAGGTGACTGATTTATGGTCCTTTTCTTTCTCATTCTCGCCACAACTGTAACCCCAAATGGCCGTGTCAAATTGAAATTTAGAGATATTATTAGACCACAATGAAAAGGTGTGTTTTGGGGTCCCGCCTGCTAATTAATTATGCTATTAAAAAATGTGGGGGAGGCAGAGATAGTTTTATTATGTTCACGTTTAATTTACATTTAATTGCTCAAAGGATGAGAGGAATATTTGAGGTGAAGTACTGGAGCAGACTTTTGTAAATCCTGCTTTGCTTCAGTTTGTTGCCGTCTATCTATCTATCTATCTATCTATCTATCTATCTATCTATCTATCTATCTATCTATCTATCTATCTATCTATCTATCTATCTATCTATCTATCATCTATCTATCTATCTATCTATCTATCTGTCTATCTATCTGTCTATCTATCTATCTTGTGACGCCATATTAGCAACAATGCTATATTCATGGCAACATTAACCGTATCATTTCAATACATCATTTACAATAATATAACATTTTCTTAAAATACAAAAACATACAAGTAACAACAATAGTACTATTGAAAATCATATAGAATATCAAGTCAAACTGGTTTCTCTTCATCTTCATGGCAAAACAAAGGCTTATTTTAGTATTTTTGTCTTGTTTCTAGTCAATATATATATAAAAATTCTTAAATTAAGATGCATTTACTAGATAAGCAAAATTACATACGATATTTAGTCTTGTTTCCAGGGGAAAAATAAGTGCAGTTTGCTTAAAATAAGTAAAATTATCTATCAGTGGGGTAAAATGAAATACTCTTGTTTTGTTATAAAATACTCTTGTTTTAAGAATATTTTACTTATCCCATTGGCAGATAATTTTAGTTGTTTCCAGGGTGAAAAACTAAATTAAGTGCATTTTGCTTAAAACAAGACTAAATATCTTATGTCATTTTGCTTATCTAGTAAATGCATCTTAATGTAAGAATTTTTAGATATTTTGAGAAACAAGGCAAAAATACTAAGTAAGATAAGCCTTTTTTTCAGTGTTTCAATAAACATAAATGAGTGATGTAACTAATTAAATTATATAAATAATGAATGATATACACTACCAGTCAAAAGATTTGTAATGTTTTTTTTTTTTTAAAGAAGTCTCTTCTGCTCACCAAGCATGCATTTATTTGATCCAAAGCACAGCAAGAAACATTTTTATTATTATTATCAATATTTAAAGCAGTTAAGTAATTATTTTCAGTATTCTTTAATGAATAGAACGATTCACAGACAGCATTTATCTGAAATAAAAAGCCTTTTTAACATTATACATACCATTCAAAAGTTTGGAGTCAGTATAATTTATTTTATTTTATTTTTTGGGGAAAGAAATGATAGAAATTAATACTTTTATTTAGCAAGGATGCTTTAAATTGATCAAAAAGTGATGATAAAGACATTTATAATGTTTCAAAAGATTTTCATTTCAGATAAATGCTGTTATTCTGAACTTTCCATTCATCAAAGAAACCTGGAAAAAAATCTACTCAGATATTTTCAACATAATAATAACAATAAATGTGTTTTGAGCAGCAAATCAGAATATTAGAATGATTTCGGAAGGATCATATAATTGGAGTAATGATGCTAAAAATCAGCTTTGAAATCAAATTAGATTTTAAAATACATTTAAATAGAAAACAGTTATTTAAATATTACAAATATTTCAAAATTTGACCGTTTTTTCTGTACTTCATCAAATAAATGCAGGCTTGGTGAGCAGAAGAGACTTCTTTAAAAAACAAAAAATCTTACTGTTCAAAAACTTTTGACTGATAGTGCATATATATATATATATATATATAAGTGATAAATGCTAATTACGTGACTAGATATTGTGGTGAAAAAAATAAATGCATATAAGATAAGAAGATATTTGTATTGTTTTCCAATTTTCTAGTTTTTAGTATTTGATTTACAGGGTAGATCTCAAACAACAAACAGCAGAAGGACTCATTATTAAATATTATGAAATAAATGAAAACATGACAGGAAAAAACGAACGGTAAAAGCATAAATAAATCGTATAAGGAAAAATACAATTGCATACAATTGAAATTTATAAAATGATACAATAACGATTTCTTTGTCACATTCCTCTTTTTAGTTCATCATCAAAATCCAGTTGTCATTTCATCAATTTTATATGCTGACAAGCTGAATAGGATTAAAAGCCCAATCAAACATCCTTCTAGATGATTCTGAATCTACATGATTGTTCTATAACTATTAAATCAAACCCATCAGATATCCAGCTCACTGCTCCTATAATCAGCATCTAATGCATCCCACTGTCCACTTCTCTTTCTTTTTCTTTCTTTCGTTTTCTTTCTTTCTTTCTTTCTTTCTTTCTTTCTTTCTTTCTTTCTTTCTTTCTTTCTTTCTTTGCCTCATCTCCCCACCCACCTTTATTTCTCCTCCCTGTTTGGTTCATGCTGATGATTTCCAGCTGCTCAGGCACCATTCTGTTACATCTGCTTCTGCTTTAGTAATTAATAGCTCACTTTCCTCTCCCAGTCAGATTGGGAGACTGATCCCCCCCTCCACCCCTCCACCCTCTCACATACACTCTTCTCTCTCCTGCCTTATCAGAGCTGTCAATCACGTCCGGGCTGTTTAAACATACCCCCCCCCCCTTTCTTTCTCACTTGCTCTCTATTTTTCTCCACCGCTTGCTTTCTCTCTAACTTTCTTTCTCTCTCTGTCTTTCTCTCTTGCTTGTTCTATGCTCTATCTTTCTCCACTTCTTAGCTGCACCCCTCCTCCTTCTCCTTGTCCTCTGGGTTTATTCATTCACATCTTGGGAGTTTGGACACACCCCCTCTTCAGTCCCATCCCCCTTGTTTCCAGCTGAACTCCTGTCCAACATCAACGGTTTCAATCAGTCTGCCAGAGGCCTATCGGGACACCACTTCTGGCTCTCCTGGGTAGCCAATAAAGGGCCGCTTCTGTCCATTTGGGTGCCTGAACAAAAATATTTGTTTGTTTGGATTGAACTAATTGTTTATATTTTTCAATTATTTTTATATTTAAATAAATTGGCGAAATATTGTCTGTTCAGTGTTTAAAATAAAACATTCATTAATTATTTGGTGGGATTCTTAGAAGATTTGTTTGCTTGATTAATTATTTACATGTTGATTCATTTTCTAATTTGATTTATAACAAAGCACTTATTTATGTCATCATATTAGAACAAATGACATTAGACAAAAACAATACAATTGTTCTTTGTTTGTATATGTGCTTTTTTAAGGAAAAATCTTGATCAAATCTGAAATTATTTTAAAAAAAATTCAGTGTGTGTTACTAAAAATCATTATATGTCTTGTGTTTGAAAGAAATAATATAGACAAAAATTATAAGTATAATTGTGATATTTTAAATCACAAAGCTTGTAGGAGAAGAGGAGAGTGTTACTAAAAATGTTCTACATCTGGTTTTAATGTTTGTGAAAATATAAATAATAATATTATAGATACAAGTATGAATACAACTGTGATTTATTAAATCATAAAGCTTGAAGAAGAAAAATCTTGTTCAAATAATTGATTCAGAAATTCTTTGATATTTTTTAGTGTTACTAAAAAAAATTGTTCAAACAATTTGTTCAGAAATTATTTTTAAATATTTTTTAGTGTTACTAAAAATGGTATACACCTTGTTTCAGTGTTTGTAAAAAATATAAACAATAATACTAGATAAAAATGAATAGAGCCGTTATTTAGTAAATCATAAAGCTTGAAGAAAAATCTTGATCAAACCTTTGATTCATAAATTATATTAAAATATTTTTTTACTGTGTTACTAAAAATATTTACATCTTGTTTCACTGTTTGTAAAAATATAAATAATATTTTAGATACAAATATAAATACAACTGTGATTTATTAAATCATAAAGCTTGAAGGAGAAAAATCTTAATCTAATAATTAATACAGAAATTATTTATATATATATATATATATATATATATGTGTGTGTGTGTGTGTGTGTGTGTGTGTGTGTGTGTGTGTGTGTGTGTGTGTGTGTGTGTTTGTGTGTGTGTGTGTGTGTGTGTGTGTGTGTGTGTGTGTGTGTGTGTGTGTGTGTGTGTGTTACTAAAAATGGTATACATCTTGTTTCAGTGTTTGTAAAAATATAAATAACAATATTATAAATAAATATATGAATACAACTGTGATTTATTAAATTATAAAGCTTGTAAGAGAAAAAATTAGATCAAATCTTTGATTCAAAAATTATTTTTACTTTTTTTCGCAGTGTGTCACTAAAAATGTTATACATATTGTTTGTGTTTGTAGACAATATAAATAATAATATGGATAAAAACAATATAAATACAACTGTGATTTATTAAATCAACGCTGGTAAGAGAAAGTTGTTTTATCAAATCTTTGATTATAAATCAAAGATTAGTTTCATAAATTCATAAATTAGTTTCAAATTTTTTTTTTCAGTGTGTAACTAAAAATGTTTTACATCTTCTTTCAGTGTTTGTAAAGTATAAATAATATTCTAAAATTAAAAAAAGTAAATCTCAAAGCTTAGAGGAGACAAATCTTTATATCTTTGATTTATAAATTATTTTTAAATATTTTCAGTGCATTACTAAAAATGTCATCTTGTTTTAGTGTTTGTAAAAAGTATAAATAATATCAGATTAAAAAATATAAATGTAACTGTGATTTTTTAAATCACAAAGCTTTGAGGAGAAAAAAAAATCTTTATCATATCTTTGATTCTTAAATTATTTTCAAATACTTTTTTAAAAGTATAAATAATAATATTATAGATTTAAAAAAATATATATATATTTTTTTTATTTGAAAGTCTAGAGGAGAAAAGTCTTTATCATAGCTATGATTTGTAAATTATTTTTAAATAATTTATCATTATTTCCAGTAAATAATTTCCTGAAAATCGTCTATCAGGCTTTGGCATTGCTCAGGGCTGTGTTCACATTCTGAATTCCTCCTGTGCAGTTGTGTTTCACCGTGTTTCGAGCTCTTCGGCCAGCTCGAGGGGCCCCATCTTACACTCTCCACCTCCTCTCCGTCCTTACAGTATGTGGGAGATTAGCGGGGCTGGGTACAGGGACTACAGTCCTGAGCCTCCCCCAAACTCATCACTGCCTCCCTCCCGCGGCTCCTGCCATGGACCCCCACAGGTTTCACTCCTGTTGGATAATGGTCCCAGTGTGGCCTGGTGGGACTCAGACACATCTTTCTTCATACGCAGACAAGCTTATTCTTCTTCCGAAGTAACGCCACCCCCCACCACTAAACCCCTAAACCGACGGGACCAAGAAATACACACTAATAAGTCAAGAGCAACTGATGGGAATCAATACCGAAGAAGACATGCCAACTTATTTGTTCTCATACAGCCTTGTAATAATGTCAGGGAAATAGGCGAGGTGTGTTACAAAGAAAAATGCTGTTACACATTTTGTTTGAGTGTTTGTAACTTTTTTAGTTTTTTCACTGTATGTCACAAAATATATTTATTTATGTATATTAGTGTGAAGTACAAAAATTGCTGTTGTTACAGCTACTATACTATCCACCTTTTTAAACGCAGAAGTAGGCTGTTTTCTGTCAATATGCGAGACTTCTGGTTTATTATGGAAATAACCAGAGGAATACTAAAGTGCAGTAAACCATAAAACAGTTTGCACTACAAACCAGTGTGTTCATACATTAAAATAATATGGTAAGACAAACCAGTTTGCAATACAAAGCAGCAAAGGAAGGTGTTTTGTACAGCTAAAAATAGCTGAATACAGATGACACCGGAAGCCAGACACATTCAATTTACAAATGGCCACGCCCACTCTTACTGCAAAAATAGGGTAGATAGGAGCGGGCTGTAACGCTAATAGAAAGACGTTTTATTTATTTATTTTTTGCAAGAATTTATAGTGGTAATGCAATCTGCTTTTTCATATTAATTATGCTTTCTTCATAAACAACCTCACTATTGCTCCATGTTGAGTATTTTAATTCATAAACGCAAACAAATAAACATTTCCATGAAAAATGGAAATAGAACAAACATGAAGCAAAAGCTAACTACCCTAAAACATAGGCTAATATACAGTATATATATGTGTGTGTGTGTGTGTGTGTGTGTGTGTGTGTGTGTGTGTGTGTGTGTGTGTGTGTGTCGTAAATAGGCCTATACACTGCCAACCCTCCCAGTCTGGTCAGGCATTATATTTCTAGTGTTTAACATGTAATCAAATACATAAAGCCCCTAACTCTCTATGAAAGTGATTTTACCGCGAATTTGTAATTGGTTAAACCGATGGAGATTCCCGTAAATAATTCAGTGTTTATTTAAATAAAATCAAAAGAACAACAGTATTTATTTAAACAAATAAAATACAGCAAGATACAAGCGAATAGAGTAAAACACATAAAGTTGGATATAAATGCAATTGTATCCGTACTGTAAAGTGACCATTTGAATCTCCGCGGTGGTTTAGTTCCAGGCGGTTGGAGGCACCGTGAGTGCGGAGGGAACTGACCTCTGCATGGGGGAGAGAGGGGGGACTGAGCCCCTGCGTGACATTAATCTGCCCTGTCACCCTGTCTCTGGGATCTGCACAGGAGCATACGGCACAGGAAGCATGTGTAACTGGAAGTAAATCGCTCTAATCAATAAAGTCACATACTGCTTTTTCATATTATGTAGGCTGCGCATAAACACCCTTCCGTCATATCCATAAATAACGCGTATATAAACACAAACGTGCATTTCTACTTACAGTTCGCTTAATTCGCGCCGATTTTCATTCTGTCGGGGTCTGCACGCTCTCATCGTGGCACACACACACACTCTTTCTGTGTGTGTGCTCCTCCGTTCGTGCTCGGTAACAGCATGCCTCTCAGCGGTGTGTGCTGATTTTCCCTGCCGCCTCTGACTGCCGCAGCCGGAGCTGAACAGCAGCGAGGAACAGGAGCTCGGCGACCGCGCTAGAAAGCCTCCAAATGCACTCTGATGCACTGATAATTATCCATAAATGTAGAATATAATGAGAAAATATTAACTTAATCAGTAAGGTGTAATTTAAGAAATACACGTGTGATTTGTTACGTATGTATTACAAACGACAAATAACAGGTTGTGTAAATGTTTGCGTTATTTATGCTGAGCATTTAAGATGTTATAAGAACACTGTAGAATTGTTAGTAATTTTAACGGAATAAGAATGCAAAAATTCTACAGTAAAACAGGATTAACCTACCGTTCACGGTAGAATTAATAAATGCTATTTTAAAAGACACACTTAGGCCTACTTTTACTGTAAAAATGTGTAAATACGTTTTTAGACGTACAGTGTTTGAAGTAGCCTACTTTATCATTTACGGGGAATCCTTTTCTATTATTTTAGTGTGTTGTTGATGGTGTTTTGTGTTCATGTGGGCAACACTGAGTGTTCATGTTGTTATTAGGCCAGTTTTACGGGTTTCCATTATGCACATGAGATATTTTCAGTAGGCCTATTGTTTATTGTAACTGATTTTAATAAGCTGATATTGACAATATACGATTTAATGACACAAGGCCTATTCACCTTTTTCCTCAACGCGGAAGTAGGCTAAGCCTATGGGTGAGACTTCCGGTTCATTATCCACTAAATAATGAAAAGAATAACAACGTGCTGTAATCAACAAAACTGTTTGCTCTACAAACCAGTGTGCTCATAATTAAGACAATCAATTAAAACAATATTGTAAGAGACCAATTTGCAATATCAAGCTGCAAAACCAGCTGTTTTGTACAGCTAAAAATAGCTGGATGCAGATTAGACCGGAAGCCAAACCCATAAAATTTACCAATGGCCGCCCACAGACTGGATCTGTAAATACAGTCAACAAAATGCCATCCTGTAATGTTTGAAAAATTGTAACCTTATTATTTTACACTAAATCACAGTTGACCATTTTTATAGTAAAGTTAACAACAATAAAAAATTCAAAATTAAAGAGTAGGTTTGGCCGTCAAACAAACAAACAAATAAATGTAGATCTATATATCTTGTTTTGTTTTATTCTACCTTTTACTTAATGCCAAAACACATGAAGAAAAAAAATAAAACGAGTAAAATAATTTTCATTTAAAAAAAAAACCTCTTTAGCGCAGATAAATTATAATTGCAGGCGACTTGATAAATGTGACAGGCTATAGTGTTGAAACATCATGTATTAATCGGGTAAAAATAGATATCAGTTCATTATCTGAGCAGCCCCCATCATAATTAATAAAACAGTCAGAATGGGGTGGGGGTGTAGGCTACTTTAAATTATTCTTATTCCCCATAATGTCCCAGAGAAGGAGTAAATTGCATATAATTTCTTGATACAAGAAGAGCTATTCATTTTGTTCAGGGTCAGGAGAGACATGCAGTGATAGGCTCACCTGCCGCAAGCTTGTTAATTATGGAAATGTGAGTTAGAATCAGCTGTCACTATTATGCTGCGGAACCGCTCTCATGAGGGAGCGGTGTGTGTGTGTGTGTGTGTGTGTGTGTGTGTGTGTGTGTGTATGAGTAAGCAGGCTCTTTCATTTTAAGCCGTGCAGTGAACATGCATGTCATGGACAGGGGCTGCTTTGGGCCACTGCACATCTCAGGAGACTTCATTAATTATTCAACCCTTTAACTCCCTGAGAGACAAGCTCCGTTCGCTGTATGTGGCCGGTAACCCCCAGAAAAAGACCATTACAGGTTACCTGCGTATATGCAGAATAGACATGGTGCGTTGCTATGGAACCAGCGGCTGCGAAGCATTTAATAACATCGGCACCACGCTAATTTTGGAGGGAACGCGGAAAGAAGTGTGTATTGTGTAGGCTATCTATGCAGAAGCAATCTGGGGCGGACGAGGAGGCCAGTTCGTACTGATTTCAAACGGTAAATGCTAAAATAGAGTTGGGTAAAACTGACTAGTTAAACTTGAGTTGTAGAAATGAAACTATTTTGAATTACAAATAAATGTATTTAATTACATTAATGATTAAAGCAATGTAAGATATATAAAGATATAGGCTATTTTGATCAGCTGAATGATCAACAAACGGGTTTGGCGTCTACCTCGAGTTTGAACACATTAAATAAACATATTAATAAACATATTAGTCAATGAAGTCAACGGAAAATCCCCACCGTGACAAAAATAAACGCCAGCGTGTGTGTGTGTGTGTGTGTGTGTGTGTGTGTACCTGGTATTCATCACGTTGTGGGGACCAAATGTCCCCACAAGGATAGGAATACCAGTAGATTTTGACCTTGTGGGGACATTTCTCAGGTCCCCATGAGGAAACAGGCTTATAAATCATGCACAAATAGTTTTTTTTGATGCAGTAAAAGTGTGCACAATCTCCTGTGAGGGCTAGGTTTAGGTGTAGGGTAGGTGTTGGGCGATAGAAAGTACGGTTTGTACAGTATAAAAACCATTACGCCTATGGAATGTCCCCATAAAACATGTAAACCCAACATGTGTGTGTGTGTGTGTGTGTGTGTGTGTGTGTGTGTGTGTGTGTGTGTGTGTGTGTGTGTGTGTGTGTGTGTGAAGGATGGGGTCGACTAAATGCCTTCAGTGTGTTCCGCTTGTGAAATGTTATGCCTTTAAAACAATGCTATGTATTTTGAAGATGTACATTTTACTGGCGCTTTAACGAGAAGCATAAATGGGCTGCAGATGGTTATATTAACAAACAGTTCAAGTATTATAAACTCTGAACTTTCTAATATTACATTAGGCTACTATATTAAATGACACAAAAGAGGAACCTGTTTTAAGTTAAATTTGGTACTTTGCAACATAGCTTCAGAGAGTTATTTTTTTTTAGATAGCCTATATCAGAAGGGAATGTATATGACAACTACTGTTATTGAAAACCCCTGTAAATTCCACAGCATTTTCCATTTAAAACATGGTCAACCTAAGGCTGACATATAAAAAGAATGAGGTCATTGAATGCCAGGTGTGCATTTATCAATGTAATCTATGAGTGCAGAGACCTCCCACAAACTCACTGGCCTATAAGAGCACAGCGACTTGAAAGAAGTAAAGAAATCAAGTTTTTTACAACAGTACGACATTAATAAATATCAAAACATGCACACAAATCAGAATCTAAACCCTTAAGCCTCTGGAGTCCACTACATCTTTTTTCGTTCTATAATAAAAAAGGACTTTGGTTGCCTTTTAGTTCTTTGGCAACAGACATCTGTTGAGCCACATGGCCAGTATTTTGCAGAGTGGAGGACACTTGTTTTGAAGGATTAGCTGACTAAGACATTCTGTGCGTCTTCCCTGGCTCGCTATGTTTTATTGTTATTGGTTTTGGGCATGATAGGAACGTTTGTAACTACAGGTGTTGGACACATGAGAGACAGGGACCAAATCAAGTCCAAGACAAAAGATAACAAAATGTGAATGTGTTTTATGTCCTTCAGGATGTGAATGGTTCGGATGCTTTTAGGTTTGCTGGGAGAGAAACTGTGCTTAAGGTTAAGGGAGAGGGGCCGTACGAACACTGGCAGCTACACAACACCCACAATTAGTGGTGTTTGCTGTGCTTTGTCTGCATCAAGCTGCAGCACAGGACACATAATGGCCACCGTCAGGCCGGGGAGAGGGATCGAGAGAAAGAACTGCTGCTTTTCAGCTCAGAAACAATGAGGCCCGGGCTGGAATAGCCTTTCCCCACAATATGTGAAAGGCCCATCCAGGATTTGATTGCATAACTTGTAATAGAAAATGACTTGAAGAAATACACCGGCCAAATTCTTGTCTTTAATGAACTAGGTTCAGTGAGTCTGTTTTGAAACTACTGCAATTAACTGGTTACAGTCATGGTAGCACAATTAATTTACTTTTACATTTTTACATGGATTAGTGCTGAGGTTAATTTTAAATAACTGCTTTACAATGACAATCATCTTGGAGAGTGGTAATGGGTCCTTAGAAAATGACTGTTTTGATTGGATAATTTCCAAAGCTCTGCATTTCGAACAAAATAAATGATATTACTCATACCATTAGGTTTAAGTAAAAACTGCTTTGTCCCTTTTTCTTTAAAAAAAAAAAATTATATGCACCTAAACTACGGGACAAAAGGTTCAAATCTTTTTAGAGTCATAGGAACAGTTTAATACAAAATTTTAAAGCAGAAATGCAGAACTTATAATTTTATAAAATCACTTACCTTAATATTGTTTAATCTGTAAAGCTGTTAAATCGGCTGTAAAATTGGATGTAACTTTAAACAGAAAACGTTAAATGCTTAATGTTAAAGCTTGTTAATCTTGCATACTGTTAACTATTGCCTTGTGTGGCTATACTGTATTTTACATTGACTAACCCATTCAATTCCATTGTACACTCTGGTTTGTTTTTGAAACTAAAAACACAAAAAACCAGTGATTGGGTTGTTTTGACCCAGCAGTTTTATTTAACTCAACTATTGCTGAAAAACTTAATTTATCGCATATAATAAACCCAAAATTTTAATACGATTAACACTCTAAAGCAAAATACTGGGTCAAATACAACCCAGCACTGGGTAAAATATGGACAAACTCAGCAACTGGGTTGTTTCGACCCAGCAGTTGGGTTATATGTTTAACCTAACCTTCTGGATAGTTTCATTAAACGGAACTATTGCTTTAAAAAAATATCTCTTGCTTAAAATGAACCCAAAATAGGTTGGAAATAAACATTTATTAATATGACCAACAAAAATGCTGGGTCAAATGCAACCCAGCGTTGAAATATGGACAAATCCAGCAACTGGGTTGGTTTGACCCAGCGGTTGAGTTATATGTTTTACCTAACCTTCTGGGTAGTTTTATTTAACTCAACTATTCTAAAAAAATGACTTTATGGCTGGCTTTAAAAGAACCCAAAATAGGCTGTAAATTAAAAATCAGACATAATTACTAGAGGCATCAGCAATAATCAAAAGGTGAACATGTATTAATAAGCCATTTAAAAAAATGTATTATTTAATTATTTATTCAAATTATTAATAAACATTCATTTATTGATTTACAGTTACGTCACTTGCAGCTGCGTGCACATAACATTTTTCATAATTTTTTTAAATTGTTTAGTAATTTTCTCCAAACTAACAGCACCTTACGGGACATTTGGAACGAGGGGTTAGTGCGCCCTGGACTACCTCTGCCTTTGTGGTCACTGAAGAGGGAGGGCCCTCTTTGTTCTGTCAAGGACTTATCACAATCAGAATGTACAGTGTGTCAGGCACACACCGGCATATATCAACTTCAATCTCTTTTTAATGAGAAATTCTGCCCTCTTTAATATGTGCAAATTAACCCCCCCCCCCCTCACACACACTCCCGAAACCTCTGTATATGCACACCCTTCTCTCTATTTCTGTCCCTCTCCCTGCTTTTCCCCCTAGGGGCAGAACCCTACGATGGACATAGTGCTAGATTAACCATCAGCCTGAGCAGAGCACGAGAAGCTTCGACTATCAAGCCAACACTATTCAGACCCATACCAGCTGCCTGCCTGGCCCTTATATTATTACCGTCATTATTCTTACTATTATCAATTTCATATTCAAGCCATGTTGATTATAATTTCTGAATTACAGCTAATAAGGAATTTTTAAAAACAGAGAGTGGCTCCAAGCCTGGCACGGTGGTGTGCCATAATTTAATAGATTTCCTGGTAAGGGATCCATTTCCCTACAGTGTACCCAGCGTGACGTCCAGGGAGCTGCCAGCATCCTACTATTTTTTTCCCCCTCTTATGCTTTTTACTTAATAGGCAAAAAATATGGTTTGACTGTCTCTGTAAAATAGCAAGTAAAGTAGCAATAAATAAATAAATATGATTAATTTGGTAGTATATTTTTATTTTCACTTTTTTAAATTGGTATCCAAGGTGTTAAATTATTATTAGTAGTAGCAGTAGCAGTAGTAGTATTTAGAATAAAGACTCTGCATCTCAAAATAATTGGTTTCATAAAACATAGACAAGAATATTTTTTACGAAATGCAGGGACAAAGACCCTTTCCACACTTCAAAGAATCTCTATATTTCTTTTATGCTTGTGGAAAATGTACATGCAAATTGAAGCCATCAACAGCCAGTGACGAAGTGAGAGTACATATTGTAAACAGTGTGTGCCGTTGCTATGGCACCCATTTTCACTTCAGAAGTGGGGAGGGAGCGAGTGTGCGGCGGGGAGACTGTCCATGCGTCGCCATAGTGATCAAGATGCCACGCAATCCTGCTATTCTCCACAATAACTTCTGTGTTTCCAGTCGCACAGACAAAGAAACTTTATATCTATGGGGTGAACGTGCGAATGTGAAGACATTATAGGTAATATTTCTGAAAAATGAGAGATTAGAAGTTTCTACAAGCATTTTTCCTTCAAAACCAATTTCTCTAATAGGACCAAAGTGAATTACCGAATATATTCCACCAATTAAGCGAAATGGTCTGTTGACCCAGTAGCATAAGCACCGACCTGCATGTTCAGGGAACAGGCAATTAGGAGAAAAATGTAAACTTCTCCAGATCATCATTAGGCGATTCAGTCTTGGAGGAAATTGATTTTTTTCCTTATTCGACCCTTCCTCCTTTCAAATTCCATTTAAAGCCTCTCTGCATTTCAATCCATAGGGTTTCTGCACACGTTGCCGCCAGGACCGAATTTACTGAGCCAGAAAGTCTCTCTCATTCCAGGTTAGTGCCTCGCTTTTTCTTTAAACCAGATTCGCTTTCCACTATATGCCTGATAACTCATTCACCAGCTCTTTTTCCATTCTTTCTTTTACTTCCACTTCCATTACTCTCTGAACACTAGGCTGAGAATCAATGCCACATTGATTTTCCTATCAATGGACATTATCATAGATCAGGCATCTGCTAGCACTGGCCTCAATCCACGTGCCGCCTGTTGCCACGGGGACAGAGAGATTTCATCACTCCTCGCTCTCTGACAGACAGACAGAGAGAGATGGCTAAAAAGCAAGGGATGGCAGGGAAATGCATGCACACACGCAGGGTAGAGGATCAATACCTGAAGTGCAGAGGATATTGAGTCAGAGGGGATGTTGGATTTGACTACCGGAGGTAAAAAAAAAAAAGTGCAGCTTTTGTGACCAAGCAAGCAGGTTTCAGAGATCTCCTGGAGTGTGCATGTTAAAATGCAGCAAAATCATAAATCGGACATCCCTGATTGTGAGACGGATCCATGATAGAACAATATCTGGCACCCGAATATGATTAGGCAAGAAACATATTCATAAACATACATAATTATAGAACATATGAGAGATTTAAGCTGTAGATCGATTGTTTGCGTAGACTGCTGACAACACACTCATGGGAAAATGACAAAATACTAAAACAAAGCTCATATGTGACCCTGGACCACAAAACCAGTCGCTGGGGTATATTTGTAGCAATAGCCAAAAATATTTTTTTATTTTTCTTTTATGCCATAAATCATTAGGAAATTAAGTAAAGATCATGTTCCATGATGATTCTTTGTAAAATTCCTACTGTAAATATATCAAAATGTAATTTTTGATTAGTAATATGCATTGTTAAGAACCTAATTTGGACAACTTTAAAGGTGATTTTCTCAGTATTTTGATTTTTTTTGCACCCTCAGATTCCAGATTTTCAAATAGTATCTCGACCAAATATTGTCCTATCATAACAAACCATACATCAATAGAAAGCTTATTTATTGAGTATTCATATGATGTACACATCTCAGTTTTGTAAAATTTAACCTTATGACTGGTTTTGTGGTCCAGGGTCACATATGAGCTTTGTTTTAGTATTTTGTCATTTTCCCATGAGTGTGTTGTCAGCAGTCTACGCAAACAATCGATCTACAGCTTAAATCTCTCATATGTTCTATAATTATGTATGTTTATGAATATGTTTCTTGCCTAATCATATTCGGGTGCCAGATATTGTTCTATCATGGATCTTAAGTAGCACAGGTATATTTGTAGCAATAGCCAAAAATACACAGTATGGGTCAAAATTATTTTCTTTAATGCCAAAAATTATTAGGATATTCAGTAAAGATCACGTTCCATGAAGGTATTTTGTCAATTTAGTTTCATAAATATATCAAAACGCAATTTTTGATTAGTAATATGCATAATCACTTCATTTGGACAACTTTAAAGGCAATTATTTTCAATATTTAGATTTTTTGCACCCTAGATTTTCAAATAGCTATATCGCGGCCAAATATTGTCATATCCTAACAAACCTTCAAAAATCAAGTACCCATATGAATGGTTTTGTGGTCCAGAGTCACATATGTGCAAAACATGAAATGCTTCTCTGCAAAGCAGCTTGAAATCCAGGTGTTAAAGCGAATATGGTTAGAGAAGATAATTGTCTCATATGTGTGTATGTGAATGTTTGATTTCCTCTATCCCCAGTGGAAGCTGTGAAGCCTGAGGCCTAATGACCAGAGCTCTCTCGCTTAAACATGACATCCACTTTCCTCTGTCTCACACCCCCCGGTGCTTGAATTTGTGCGGTATGACTCATGGACATACAAGTGACACCTTGCCGATTGTGTGGACTGAGTTCAAGAAAACAGACAGAAGCTCTGAACACCTGAGGCGGTGCAGGTGACCTATAGAGGGCACGGCAGAGGATTAGCCCAGCGGAGGAGGAGGGGAAGCAATGGAAATCTTTCCACAACTGCTTTTAGGCTACACCTATACACACAAAATTAGTGCAGTGCATGCTCAAACATTTGCTACAAAATATGTATTTGTATTAAAGAGCACTGCAGTGATTTCGCATTTTTGAAGGCCAGCCTAGAAGTTAGCACCACCCTGATTTCCTTAACAGAAGGCCAAAATAATTTTTAAGCTCATTTCATCAAAAAGCAACATTTTTTAAAGCCTAAATACAATCACCCGAAGTAAAAAGCTAAAAGTTGGCTATAAGTGAACAACACCATGGTCAAATTATGTTAACATGACCACGTCACCACCGCTGTTTCTGACTCTTTTAGTCTTTCTTTAAAATACATTTTTTCCTGAATGTTTTAGTAACAATTGTTTGCAAGAGCTCAATGACAGCAATTATGTGGCTGTAAATGTGGACTAGTGAGAAGATGAGTTTCAGCGTGATGTTTAACGTCTATTTTCAAGACAAGTAAAAGCTTTAAAAAAAATCACAAGGGGTGTTACTGATGCATGTTATGTGTAGAATAAAACGTTAAAATATTATGAGCTTATTCTAGCCACAGACGTTTTTTTAGGCATTTAAACAACAATCATTTAAAAAAGAAAATGGATGAAATGCTAAAATTGTAACTCGTTTCTGGGTTTTGGCCTTGAAAAATACATCTATCCACCTTTTTCTTCTTGTAAGAGTGGGCGTGGATGTTTGTAAATTTAATGTGTCTGGCTTCCAATACGCTTCCAGATATTTTTAGCTGTACAAGTAGTTGGGTTCGCTGCTCGATATTGCAAATTGGTATGTCTTACCATATTATTTTAATGAATTATATTAATTATGAGCACATTAGTTCGTAGTGCAAACAGTTTTACCGTTAACTGCATGTTAATATTTATTCTCGTTATTCTCCCGGCTAATGAACAGGAAGTCTCACCCATAGGCTTACTTATGCATTAAAGAAAAATATGGATAGCCTGACCTGTATTTGTACCATTAGTTGTATGTATAAGAAAAAAAATCCTTTAGATATTTGCCTGTTTAGACAAAATCTAATTTTCTATTTTACTCATTTTTAATTTTCCATTACTTCATTTTTAAAGGTTGTCTGATATTATGATAATTACATTTATACAGCATTTTACAGATGATATTTAGCATTTTCTTGTTATGTTAAAACTATATGAAAATTTTAAGATTTATGTCTAGATGTGGTCTGGAAGTTACTGCATTTTTAGGTTAAAAATAAAATATAGCTTCAGTATAATTTTAGGCTATTTGGCTAAAACAAAATAAACAAAAGACAAACAAAACATGCAGCATTATGTGAGTAGCCTGCTCATTCTTGTTTTGTTTAACAGGAGGTTGTCAGGTCAGGGGCATGCATGCAGTGGGCCATCCGTCTGTTTGCAGCAGAGTGCTTCTAAAGACCGATAGAAACACAAAGCATGGCCTGTCAATCAGAGCACCCCGGTCCCCTGGTGTAGCATTGGAGAGGCCTACTGGGAGAAAAGGAAGGAGGGCAGCAACACCACTTTCTCTTTGGTAATGGGTGTTGTAAGATGGGGGTTGAAATAATGTCTGAATTGTAGAGAGAAATCATATCCTAGATATTGACTATAATTTCTCTCTTCGGTTATATTCAGTTGGTATGTATTGTGTATTTGTGCATGTGAATTTTATAACATATTTTTGATATATACCTAGGCTACATAGCATATATTCTCATACACAGTTTCTGTTTACACATCGAACTTTTTTTAGAAGAGTAGCTCGTGCACATATATTTGTTTCAAGCAGAATAGCAAAGCGATAAAAATAAAAACTTCTAGAAGGGTTTAGAGAGGAGGGGAACAAAGAGAACGCTTTGCGTTAAAGCGCGCGTATGAAAGCCGATCCCTCACCGCAGAGCTGCTCGGACCTCCTGCACTAGGAATTTGAGAGCTCGTGGTCCTCCGAGCCTGATTGTAAAATGCTTTCATTTGTGCCGCATTAGTAGTCGAGAGGGAAATCACCATCAGAGCTTCAATGGAAGAGGAAACTTTGTCATTTTAGTTTAATTTGACTTGTTGAGAACATGATAAAACCCACTGATTGATGTATGTGTGTGTGTGTGTGTGTGTGTCGCAAAGAGAGACTGAGAGACAAAGAAAACCCACAACAACATCAGTATTAGCCATATTTGTATCAACTCCGCTAAATACATTGTTTCGAGTGGTCTTGTGCTTTGTTGTTTTGAGGGCATTTAAAATGGAATGATTAGTTAAACCCAAACTGACAATCCAGACATCAGTGCGCACACATTTATAGCAGGCCGACGTCGACCATTCGAGTCCACATTAAATGTTCCCATTTCTATTTTACAAAGTCATTTCACGACCTAAACATACAGGTAAAAACGCTATGACAAGAACTATAGTGAAATACAAGAACTGGCATTAAGCTTCGACGATAGGAGTTACATAACCAATTTATAACTTTACCGAAGATCTTTGCAACAGCCTAAATAGTATTGAAAATTAAATTCTTGTCTAAAGCCTTTTGTGTCGGCTAATCCCTCTGCATTTCCAAAAAAGAATAAAACGTGTTTTTGCACGTTTAAAACAGTACATTTAACAAATTTGCTTCTGTGAGATGAATATGTTAGTCTCTTTAGCCTGTGCAAAAAGTAAGCAGTCTTTTATGCAGTAGGCTACAGATCAACAGCGATTGGTGAAATGTTTACTTTAAAATAATATCACTAGAGGGAATAGCACTGTAAAAAAGTGACTCAAATGAACAGTGAGCATGTTAAAATGTCAGTTTCTGGATGTAGGAAATGAGGGAAGAGCAGGAACAATTCCAAATGTGTCAAAGAGAGGGATGCCGATTTTTCCGTTCCGCTGAATGCAGAGGAACAGCGGGTAATGCGGTGTACTCGAGCGGCTGCTTTTCCCACTTACGGTCGCAGGAAAATCGCAGCGGTGACGCTGTAAACCCAGGCTTGCAGGACAAGCAAATCAAACCGCAAAGCAGCATTTGGGGCGCACGTGGACGGCGAATCTTTGGAAATATGCGACAATTATTTAAAATATCGATTAGGCTAAGCTCTGCATGTCTTTAAAAAGTTTATGGGTTGCCTCTACAAAAATAAACCGCGTAATTGAAATCCAACCAAGCTTTGGTGTTATATTTACATTGGCATATTAGGTTGAAGAAAACCTGCAAAATTAATTTTAAATAAATAATTTAAAAAGCAATATGAATATTTTCAAACGTGGGTTATATGATTATGCTATATTCAAATACGCTAATGAAGCCTATTTAAAGACGCTTAATTAATGAACTCTTATTAACATCATCCTTAAGTTTGCGTACCAAATATATTGTTATTATTCGACCGACATAATAATATACAAAGTACGAAGCAGTGTAGCAAGAGATAAGCACTGAAGCAGCGTACTAAACAATATGTCGGTAATAAACGGAATTGGTGGGAGGTTTTATCAGAAATTCTAACATTACAGTAGCAAACCGGACCGTTTTTAAGTTCAGATTGTGCAACACCATTCTTCGCTGCTTGTGATTTTCAGCCATATCTTAGTTCTCGACTGCCCAGCCGTTTGGTCATTGTCCCTCACCACTGGCTTTGTATATGGCCATTACGGTCAAAAAAACGACGTCTTTTCTGACACAACGCCTACACTTATATCCCACCACTGCCATCAAGCGGCCACGGCTGCGCCCCAGCTTATTCTATCATGTAGTTTATATGTTTGTGTTTGCGCGGATCTGCGGCCTATGTGTTTTATTCGTGTGATAACCACGAAAATGGGCACTTTATGCTTTATGTTTTTTTGGCATGAGCTGTTCGGGATGCAAAAAAGAGTAATTTTAGTCCCTTAAATGGGACTAGTAATATGCTAAAATTAAGGGAAAGGTGGGGGATATGTTAAAAACGTGTCAGAATAACCTACACTTTGACAAATTAGGTCTAAATGAGCGATAATTCACACATAGCCTAAAATTAAATCCAAGTTAGACCGTTTTAATTTTGTTAAAGAACAAGACTACAAGTCGGTGTCAGTGCTTGCGGTCAGCTTTGCTGAGCTATTGTCACTGTAACAGCATAAGTTTAATTTAAATTAGCTTATTTATATTTACAGTTTATATGACAAATACGGAGTTTTTAATCAGGCCTTTATCAAATTTTGCCTGTTCAAAAACCATAGATATGTGGCCCTGGACTACAAAACCAGTCATAAGGGTCAACTGTTTTTAAAATTGAGATTTATACATCACCTGAAAGCTGAATAAACTTTTCATTGATATATGGTTTGTTAGGATAGGGCAATATTTGACTATTAGAAAATCTATTAGAACTATTAGAAAATCTGGAATCTGAGGGTGCAAAAAAATCGAAATATATATAGAGAAAATCGCCTTTAACGTTGTCCAAATAAAGTTCTTAGCAATGCATATTACTAATCAAAATTAAGTTTTGATATATTTACGGAAATTTACAAATGATTTTAATGTATACAAATTTCATCTTGACAAACTGTTGTTTTGATTACTGATCGTAGTGGGGAAAACATTTTATAATGAAATACTTATGGTCGAAAACACGCACAGCTCAAGCATCAGCGTTATTAAAATCTCAACAAAGTCAAAATTATTTGTATATGCATTCTTTCAAATCAGCTTTACAGTAGTCATAATTAGGTTAGATCTGTCAAATTTTAACTTTAAATTAAGGGGTGACCTTCTGTGAATCCTGAAATGTACTCTCTGAGTTGGTTGTCCTTTGAGGTCATGTAGTAACATTCGGGATGCAGAAAACAAATTTAGCTGACCGATTTAAATTTGCTCCACAACAAAACGAGAGGGCTTTAGTTCCTATAGGGGGCAGAGTCACTCTCTGAAACCACGTCCAGAGTCCACACACACACAGTGAGGCTGTTTAAAACACATCGTAGGCTACTATTTGTTCTGCATCCAGAATGTTGCTATATGGCCTCTCGAGCAATCAAAAGTCAACATCTTGAGGGTTAAAGTAGCAACATTTCCGGTCCGGACTCACAAGAGGCCACCCCTCCAGTTAAGCTCAAAACTGACAGATACTTGATTTTGTAAATCATTTTCAGCGCATTGTGACACCGCCGTTTTAATACGGTATAATAGCAGAGATATAAAGCAACAAGTCTGGTCCAGCTCGTGTTCTTTTTACTCCTTAACAAATAGGATGTAGGACTAGAGGGGAGGGGCGGAGAATCACGGCACTAACTTCTGGCACTGTGCCCGCACTGAATGAGTTAGAGCAAGGGGTTGGCACGAAGAGCCATTAGGATTTCCCAAACCTCACTAATAAACTGCCCACAGTTCACAGGATGAAGCAACACAGTGGCTTGTAAAATGAAGGGGGCAAAGTCATTAGTAGTATCAGTGGGAAGTGAGCAAACGTGTATTTTATTATACGTTCAGTCTTTGCAAGTGGTGAGTGAACAAATAGCCCTCACGAGCCCGAGTTAAACGCTCTGCCAAAGCAAACAGGATTATTGTGAGTTGAGGTTAAGCGTAATTGCGGTGTTGCGGTACAAGATGTATTCGTCTGTCTTTGCAGATTTACAGTCATTTTCGCAAAATCTCTTTGAGGACCGTGGGAATTAATTGCATTTTCGACGGCAAGAATATACGACACGTATTTAAATAAGCCATATGTGGTGTGCAAATGAAAGCAAAGTTCTAATCTCGTCAAAATCGTGTGTGTAGGCTATAAAGGTTTTGTATCAAAACTAACGTTTACAGAGGTAACAACTAACGTTTCAACGTTTAACCTACTTTTATTCACCAAACATCTAGGATTGACGAAGTGCATCGACGACGAACACCGTGAAGCGCTAAACTAGTTTATTGTAGTCCTCATTTCATCCTTATATTTAATATAACATAATGCTCGTGTTCAGTGCTAGTGGTCGGATATAAACTGACATGATTTCCTTCAAGAACAAAACAAATAACGAAACTTCCCTCTCAAGTGTCTTAAAGGAGACGTAACCACTAGACCTCCCCTCCCACATCACAATGCAGCCAACTTTCTTTATCGTTACACTGATAATCGACAGTCCTGTCATTTTATGCTGCTGAAGTTGATTGACTCTTTTGTTCTCACGAAAGATGTCCTGACAGCTGTTCTGACATAATTGAAAAGGTAAAAAAAAATGTGCAGTTTGTTTTATTTTTTACAGAATTAATCAGGTTGGTAAATGTTACTTAAAATAAATTATATTTTACAACACTGACGGCGAAACTTTATAAAAACTTTCTTTGATATAAACATTTTTAGTATTTTTAAATATCATTTTTGTCTGAAAATCATTTGTTTTATAAACAAAAAGTGTTTAATTTTTGTTTTCTAATTTATCTTATATCTTTTCTTATTCTTCATTGTCTTCCTGTTAAACAATTAACATATATTCTATAAATATTATTTTTCCCTGGTAATTGGTAATTAGAGATTCCCTTAATAGTTAGAGAAACCTAAAAACAAGTCACTTCAGCTGTAGTTGTTTCATTGGTTTCATTTATCAGGTTCATTCACTCACTAAGAAAATATATAGGAGTTAGATGAAGTTCAAAAGAAGAAAAAAAACATTTAAAAATCAAATTTGACTGTGATATACAGACGTGGCATAACACATTTACCGCATGATTCCTTTATTTAAAAAGTTTTGCCACACGAAACGCGTGTTTGAAAAGCAAAATTAAGTAAATAGAGAATCGCTTTCCAAATAAATAAATGAAAAGATTACATAATGCAAAAAATGGCTTTTTAATTTTTTTGTTTAGCCAGTTTTTGTTAATTTATATAGAATCTCGTATATTAGGTTACATTTTTCCTTATTGTCCTAAATGGGAGACTTAAGAACTTAATTTCAGATAGGGGAACGTCGTAGTTAAAACACATTTAAATCAGTAATTTAACGGATTCGTTACATTTAAACTAAACATTTATTGACTTAAATTTGTTGTTTAACACTTTATTTTTCGTTTACGAAATTTCAAAAATAAAAACGAGTAATTAAATTAACGCATTTATGCGACAACCAATAATGACTTTTCATTTCGAAGAAATGCTGCCGTACCAAGCGAAATTAAATTGGTCAGACTTTAGGACATTTTATCCTTCGTTTTTACATTTTTACACTTACCTTTTTCACTATAGTGTCAATTTTCTCTAAACTTTATACATTATATTACTGTTGGATCATATTCATATTAATTCTAAAACATTGCTTATTCTTTGCTACAGGCTCTCCTATTGACCCTGAAGCTTTTGCTACATGCTGTGAAGACAATGGCGAAGCAATAAAATTGTTGTTTTAAAAAAACAGCCCATCACAATAGCCTAATGGCTATTAAACATCTCCTCCCCCTAATAAAAAGCACCAGTGGCGCAAAAGGTTAATTTAAACATAGTTTTCCCCTATTAGCATGAACGTTCTTCTAAACATTTGCTGTTAAAGAACCCCCTTAATCAACAGCTGGTTGTTTGGTAACGTAAAGTTTTTCAATGAAACACTTAACAAGTACACGTCACATCCATTTTGTTGCACAATCTCTTGTCTGGGCATTACCCAAAATGGCCGCTGTTCTGTTTGAGGGTTCGAAAAAAAAAACATCTTCAGCTAGCTGAATTGCATATAATACTATAATGACTAATGACTATTGAAATTCTTTTACAAACGATTTATTGTGACTTCACCTGTTGTATTCTTCTATGAGAAGTGAATGGAAGGGTTTTGCTTAGTGCCTGTGAGCAACTTCCTCTGAAATGACAAGGTCGACAAGGCAGGCGATGTTTTAATGACATCAGTTTATGTTCGGGCTGCAGTTAAAACTGTGCTCGAAGCTCCCAGTTAGAGGAATGACCTTAATAAGGCCGATTTATTTTTCTTCTACATTTGGTGTGCTTCTTTAACTAAAACAAACTGGTTAATATGGGTCATCATGCATATTCTATAGCCTATGCCATTTGACTTCGGGGTGATAAGGCAAATAGCCTGACCTGAACTCTTTTGTTTATCATAAAATCGAGGAGAATGTTTTTTGTTTCCCTAAAAAAATCGTAAGGCTTATTTCAAGTATCGAAACGTTGCTAGGCAAGGTTTTCCGATTAACAGAATGTTTTTAACCGAGTACATGCATGGTCCGAAGTTAAAAATATTGATTTATAAATATTTATGAAACACCCGCAATATTAATATTTATTGCATAACCTATTAATAGGCTACTTAGTTAAGAACATATTTGACCCAGTAACATATATTCATAAAAATAAAATATTATACATTACTTTTACTAAATTACAAATGATAAATTAAGTTATACATAATAAATTAATAATAAGTTCATACTAATATATAATTATAAAATAAATTATTTACATAATAAATATAGATTATGGCGTTAAAGGGTTGTACTTTGTTAAGGAATATTCATTTAAACTAATGAATAAATTAACGAAATAATGAACGTAAATAAAGAAATAAATGCAGCAACAAACATTCGAATACATATCAGGATACCAACATTCATTCAGTATTTTTTGTTTGGCAAAAAAAAGATCAAATAAGCTAGTTAAACAACAGTACTAATTTAATGAACACCACGGATTCTCACCACATTGCTACGAGAAGATCTGCAAATTTAGCCTACTAAAAACAAAAAAGAGGGCAAATTTTAACATTAATTTTACAAAAAAATGTCTCTGTATGTCACATTATAAATATTCAGTTTAAATGATCTGATATTTGTAGTTATTTGTCAGATTATTCTTTCTGCAGACCTTTTGTCTATCTAAAAATCTGTATGACTTTTACTTTTTTTATTTTACTCTTTTTAAATAGTAGCATAGCTTTAAAAATCTTGAACGTAAAGAGATCAAAGATTGTGTTTATATACATAAAAATATTTTGCACTCGTCTATTCTATCTAAACACCTAAACTGTTAGGCTACTGTAACATTTATGTGAATTAATGTTTTGTCTTTTCAGTGCTAATCTAAAAAAAAGGCAACTTTGTAAGTTGATTTGTAATTAACAAGACAAAATAAAGGTTCCCTTTAGAGCAAAAATAGAATTTACAACCGGATGTCATACGAGAAACGTGTTTTTTTTTTAGTGTTTAAAAAAACGCAGAAACCACTTATCTGAAGAACCCATATGTGAGGTACAGAACTTTTCAATATCCAAAAAATACAGTGAAAATCTTTGTAAAGAGTATAAATGGTTAAAACAAACAAAACAACGTCATAGTTGTAAAACCATTTTGTGCTTCACAAAATTTCTGTTCTTCCATCATTGCTTAGCTTTTGGAAACTATATGGTTGAAAGTAGATTTTTCTGTTTTTTTTTTTTTTTTTTTTTTTTGTTAAACAATATGCTGGCTTTTTTGTAGTAAAAGAGCTCTTTAAGAGGAGTAACTAAGGTTTATCTCCCAAAGGTGACTCTGGCAACAGAGCTGCTGTGGATCGTCAGATTTGAGCGTTTCAAGTGGACAAATAGCTACAGAATATGTTATATTTGTATCTGAAAGTGGTATTTAATTTGTTAAATCAAAAGCAGCAAGGAAGCTGAGCTTCGGCCTTTAGCGATTCTACCTCCTCACGAATCATTCTAACATAATTTGGAGTATAAAGACAGGTTATGCAGGAGAACAAATACGGATGAACGGCATGTGTCTCTAGTCTAGATTGACAAACGACTACCAGAAGGCATAGCTACCGAAAATGCGGAAACGATCTCGTTTACAGTCATTTACATGTGAGTGCTTTTATCCTGGTTACATGACAATAACATGATGCAAAAGAGCAAGTATATAGGCCTTTACGTTGTGTATCAGTACTGTGTCTCTTTTCTCCGACAATTCAAGTCCTGAGATCAGCTGACGCGCTCATGTGACCAAAGCTAGCGAGTCTGTTCAAAATGGAGTTGTCGGATTCAGTGATGAAAGGGCTTCAAACCCTGGCCGATCCAAATGTGTTCGACCAGAAATCATTTACGATCTTTACGGAGGTCGCATTCGACAGTCTGGTCTCTACTCGAGGCGAAAGCGTTCTAGGTAAGATGGTTGAGGGTTCGTTCTTTGTGCTGCATTACTTCCGGTGCTCTCCAGACAAGAAGGAAGTCGCGCTGAGCTGTGTCTGTTGCTGATGTTATTTTCTAAGGCTTCACATATTATATGTCACCTAGCCCGAAAGCTATGCAAGGGCTGACAGACTGTGGTCGCCGTTAATGCTTACGGGTTGCATATTGTGCTAACATAGTATAGTGTACAATAATAAACCATCCGCTTAGCCGTATTAGCTATGCTACAGTGTGATAACCACTGCATTCTTTCTTTAAAAACTGAGATGTCTATAAAGACTCATAAATATTTACTTGGTTATGGTCAAACGCATTCATGTAGTAGCCTGCATGGCTTTCATCAAAGTAAAATAGTAGTTTTTACCTCCTCTGCGCTAGTTATCTGCTAAGCATGTTTTGTCTTTTTTCCCCCTCCGCTTAGCTAAGTTTTCTTTCAATTTGTCTTTAATACGCTTAATTGGCATGGCAAATAATTGTGCATTCGTATTGCCAAAGCGTTGTTGAAGTTAGTTTAGCTGGCTCAGTTCAAAACAACTCACGTAGGCTACGTCTCGCTCTCGCTCTCACACACGCACGTACAAAAGCTTCAGGAGCAATTTTTCATCTGTCACAGGTCACCCAGAATTGAAGCACATCGACCAGACTACCTTGAAACACTGTCATACCGCGGCAACGACCTTGATTCTCGAAGGAGTTAAGCAAAATGCTGACAAATCAACTATTAGGTAACGTGATTCGAAATGGTCTTTTGAACATAATATAGGCTAAAACTGTTTAGCAATCTTGTCACTTTCCCATTCTTTCCCATTTTTTCCATTCTAAAAATGATGAGTGCTCTTTTTAGCTCGTGTCTTGAAGACGTCAGATTTCAGAATGAAAAAGTGGACACATTTTATAATTCATTCCAGGTAATGTTTAGGATGCCAGTGAACCGTTTCCTCTGAATTAAAGTACAGTTGCATTGTAGTATATTAATTTTTTTTTTTTTTTTTTTTTTTTTAGAAAAACAAAAGAAATTTGGAATCTTTGTTGTCAAGGTGAGAAATTGTATGTATATATTTTTTGTAAAATATGCATCTGTTACCTGTTTATTTGATGTAATTATACTAGTTTGTTCACCTCAACCGGATTAGTAGTGTAATGTTTCCTGTTCGCGAAGGGTAATAACTCATGCAAAATCTGTGTTAACTCTAATATGACCGCATCCATAGGCTTTTTACTTATTTCTATTATTAATATCTTTTGTTCCTCAGCATTGATACATGTCCTCCTCATATAACTGATACTGAATGGCGTCTTGAGTATTGTATAAAGGTACGTTGTTTCTATAAGTTAGTGTTCCCAATACTTCATTATATCTCATAACCATAGTTTTTTTTTCTCGGCAGAATAGTCATGTACATAAAGTCAATCAGCCGTCATATCTGATTTCCTTAAACACCGAGGTATGTAATTTTAGATACATAGACAGTTGCTGTATGTCCAGTATTTTTTTAATGCACTTTGAATAAACTTCGGTTACTTTTGCAGAGGGCTGGCGCTTCATCGGAAATTAATTTTAATTGCACCATGGAGCAACTTCAGGTAATTATTGTAAACTACAGAATTGCACGATCATTAGTTTGCTTTAGACAAGTAGTAGAAAAGTAAACATGACATTATTTTCTTTGCCTAATAAGTTTTTTTTCTTTATAAAGACTTAAATATACGGTTTTAATATTTGAGTCATAACCTATTATTTAATACTCAGCAAAGTGTTTCTTTAACCTTCCATATAAGCTACTTTATCTATTACAGTAGCCTATTTTTTATGTCATCCTCGTTTTACAAGAAGTCCCGCTCCAAAGAAACATATACAAGCACAACTGAGACGTGAAATAAATTATTAATGAGTTCTTTATTGTTTGTATTATTATTGACAGTTAATTGATATAACCCATTAATTTTTTCGTAAGCTATAGCTGAAAGTGAAATGTCAGCTTTGGGTTTCTGCCTCTGGAAAAGCCTGCTTAGCAATTTTATTATCTTAGTCATTACACAGATGCCTGTGTTTGTTGTAGGGGTGACACAAAGGTGAATTGTCCGAAAGATCAAGTCATAAAATTCTCATGCACTCAATCATGATCACATCACGTAACAAATATCCCAGTATAGCTTACTTTTTGAATCGGCCCACAAGTTTTAGCAGACTGAAACCAGAAGGGTGTGTAAAAATAAAGTTATGACGAAATCGATGTGTTTTTATTTGTGATCACGGTTGACTGATTGACTTTTGTATATGCATTAAAAGTAATAAAAAACTATGCCGTTTTCTTATCTGTTGTTAATTTAAATGTTATTAACTTTAGCGTTGACGATGAGAACCAACTGATTTTTTTTTCTTTTTATTAAAGAGTGCTTTGGCCCTTAAGACTACCGCATAGCCTGGATGTAAGACTATAGTAAATGAACAGTGTTGCAGCATACGTTTTTATGTTTAGCTCAGACTTATTTTATGTGAAATAAAGGTGGAAATAAATATGTCCACGCATTTGCTTGTGGATAAATTTGATTGTTTAAACTGTATCTAGGACTTGGTTGGAAAAATGAAGGATGCAGCAAAAAGTCTTGAGAGGGCAACCCAGTCTTGATTCCTGGATCTCTGGATTTCGGATGCCGAGGATCAACCAAGTCAAACGTGACTTTCCTTCAGGACGCAATGTTTCTTTGTTTAATTTTTGCATATATCGACAAGTATTCTGTAGCTTCTTTTCATGAAATTTACAATAAAAAAATCACTTTGATATAAGTAAACCTGACTTTGTGTAATTTTGTTTTAGAGCTCAGTCTGCTGTCTTTGTTCATAAACGCATGTTTCCGAAGAAATCGACATTTGTCGGCATTGTGCGACAGTACGTGTCTGACCTCTGGATCCCGTAACTGATTCAAACAACGCATTGTGTTCATATTCTATACTGAAAAAAAGTAACGGTTGAGTGACAGGGCAGGATTTTATAGACTAATATGTTTGACAACTCTGTTATTGAATCAAATTCGTAGAAACAAAATAACACTTGTTTTCTAAAGGTAACTCCCAGCCATAAGTGGAACGTGTGTAGATTTCTTACATTGCCCTTTGAATCATATTGAACACAAATGAATTAATTTAGAAACGGACTATAGGGTTAGGTATACCATGCTGTGTTTGAGCATGTGATTGGCTCATATATGAACTGCTTCCTTAACGCACCAACCGTCTATGAATAGATCATCTAGGTTTTATGGTAAGTTGGTAATGTCTCCGTTATGAATTACATTCTCCAAAGCTGTTGGGGGATAGAGATCATTTTGCAGTCAAAAGTAGCAAACGGTTCAAAGCTGACCTATAAGATCCTGTTGTGTAAACCTTACGAGCTGGATCGAGGTCAAACAGACTTTGAAACGCAATTCTTTGTTATTTGCTGAACGCGAGCAGCGCTGAATACACCGACACATATTCCCAGGCCACCCTTAAGGAATTAGATCACGTGATGCACGGGGCGGTCGAACTACAAGCCATTTTGGGGACGGTGTCAGTTTCCACTGAACCATCAGCGCAGCATTTTTCGAAGAGAAGACTGAAGGCGCTAGCCTGGAGAAAACGCCATCAGCCCGGCCGTTTTACTGGTCTACATTCAAGAGCGCTTACAAATCTGCAACCGAGCACGGCACACACATCGACAATCGGACCTTTTCTATTTTTTTTATTATTGAAATGCGCCCTGCTCCGCCGTTCTCTTATTGCAATTGACAGCGTCTGCAGCCCTTTTCAAGATGGCCGCTTGGCTCGTATTCATTTTCTACTGATCGACTCCTAACTTTCATTGTCTAACCACCTCCAGGCTCGACTATTCGCTCCAGCTTAGTAAGGTATGTGTTCTTCGATATCTTCCCTTACCAAGGACTAATTTCACACTCCGTGCTCTAAATGCATCTGTATTTTTGTGAGCCTAAAATGGAGACGTGTTAGAGTGGATGCGGGAACTGACAGGCTCGCGTACGCAACACTGGCTCCGTCTCCCCGCGTGCTTATAGATTTTAGTTATTTTATCTAGTAATATCGTATCCTGTCAGTGAGAATGATTCCTGCTTTGTTGTATGATATTCAGTTATTGGAATCGTTATGTTTGCTTGGCGTTTCTGGCTAAATGAAACGGTTTAGTTATTAATGAATCCCGATGTGCTCGCGAAACCGGGTAGAGACGGGTCGACTGTTCATGTGAGGCTGATTTCTAAAGGATTTTCTGTTTGTTGTCATATGGAGCAAGTATCTGATTTTATAGGTATACGATCTGTATGATGTTTACGACCGGATAAACTCGTTGTTTCGCCGAATTGTATTTATTTGTGTGTTTTCTTAACTTAAATTTACACGGTAACCTAAACATGTCCTGTTGTCGGATATACAGGACAAAGCTTTTCGCGGTTGACAGCAAACATTCACTACACGGATGATGTGTGGTTGATAAAACCACACATATCTATAAACCCAGGTACTTATTTAACGTATTTAAAATGTTTTTAGTAGCGTCTTTCATTTGTCCAACTGACCTGAAGAATGCTGCTCTAAATTTGTATAGTTTGTGTAGTTCTTATATCAGTTTGTTGGACTTTGAGAAACACATTTGTCAAAGTACTGTACCATTCAGATAAAAAAATAATATGCTCTAAAAATATGTTATCACTTATTTAAATATCTACTGTAAAGTAGGCTAAGCCTTCATGTGGTTTGTCACGTCAAAAAAAGAAAAATGTTTTATTAGAACTTTGTCGGCGTCTTGTTTTAGATTTTTTTTTAATTAATAAGCTTGCGTATATGCGTCTTGATTTAGAAGCCACAGTCTGTATCCCTGAGACTTGGGTGAATAATTGTTTAATATTCTCTGACTCCCTGTAGTTGTGAATGTCAGAGCTAAATATGAAGTGTCGTGTTATTCAGAATATTGATAACTTGAACACGGTCTGTCAGCATTTTGAGCCTTCTATCATCAGGTGGAATTTCATTGTGGTACCTGTATTAATCAAAAATAGGCCAGACAGGGCTTTGTAAACTAGGCACTTTCTCACGTGGCACAATTCACGTATAAGGGTCATTTCCTCCTTTTGACAGTTATTTATTCTATAGCCTACATATAACACCACCATCACCAAAATGCATGTCTAGTCAGAGTTCAAAAAGTTGTGTTTTTGTTTTTATAACCAACCGAAACGCTTGTTGCAGTGGTGTGAACAAACAGCACTGTATCACTTCTATTTGACCGCTGGATGTTTTACTAAATAAATGTTAGATCATGAACGCCTTTATTTATTTAATAAGCAAGGGCACAGGTTGACATTTTTCCTCTGTAGATTGACCTTGGGTTGAAAGTTGGCTTACAGATTTGTGCATTCATAATATATTTTTATATCCTCTCACGGACATCAGAATTAGTGCTTGGGTTTCTTCCGTGTTCTTAAAATCGTTTTGTATAGTCCGATGGCTTAATTTCCAACTGTCATACCTAGATGACATCACCCTTTAATGCATGATTATCTTACTGCAAGTTACATAATCTTCAAAATGCGTTTTATAACTAGTACTAGCAGTAACCTACTTTTGGTTCATTCAGCACGAGTTTGAGAAATCTACACGAAGTGTACTGTTGTAAAGTTATTGCTTACTCTGGTCGTTTTCGCATTGTTGTAAGCTCCTCCATAGCACTTGTCTTCGTCTCTCAGTGAATGTCCCGAAGTAATAAGGATTTGTGACAAACGGAAATTAACCTCATACATAGCAACGTATGACGATAGTCGTGATGTCAAATGGGTATCAGTTTATTGCAAGGTGCATTCACGGGCAATAAACGACTGCAACATAGTGATCCAGGAGGTAGAGACTGTCAAAGCAAAGCGGAGATCAGCATCGTTATAAGATGGCTGTCCAGTCTTTTATTTCAGCTGTTTATGCGAGGTTTTAAGATACAGTGTAATTTCAAAGGCCGTTATAACATATTTCATGGCTGAGAACGCGGAACGTTCAGTTTCAGCTGCTTGGTACGTTGCCATGTAACGCAGCTTTAGTTGCTATAGAAACCGTAAGAAGTGTTCGTCAAGTAAAGTTCATTTACTCACCTCATGACTGAGGCAATATATTATGGTGCGTTGTGCAGTGTGTTGGCAAATCTGACTTTGCAGCGATGTAACGATCGTTTGACATCACAATCATGCCGTTTCACACCACCGAAGACCCGTATATAAGAGATTACGTAAAATTCTGCCGTTTCTGTTATTCCGTAATAGCCCAAAATAGTCTAACCAAAATGTTTAGGTCTCAGTCCTCATGATTGTTTTCTCTCTGGCAGTTGTTTGTAATTGCAAATCTTTTTCATCATATTTTGATGCACATGCAGGCTCTTTTCTATCCCATGACGATGCATCGTACAACAAGGATCAAGATTACGGAGCTCAATCCCCATTTGATGTGTGTTTTGTGTGGTGGATATTTCATAGATGCAACAACAATCATAGAATGCTTGCACTCATGTGAGTATGAACGGTGCTGCTCTATTTTCAGTGGCTATATTTGAATATATCATGTAACATCTAGACAATGTCTTATCCTGTTATATTTTTCTGATCTTCAGTTTGTAAAATGTGCATTGTCCGGTACCTGGAAACCAGCAAATACTGTCCCATATGTGATGTGCAGGTCCACAAAACAAAGCCACTTCTCAATATTCGGTATAACCTTTAAAATCACAATCTATGTCATCTTTCCATCTGTTGCAAATAGCTATTCACAATAATAATTAATAATGATTTGTAAGCACACATCTTGTTTGTTTTTATCTCAAACGCTGTATGTTGTGTTTTTTGTTCATGCCTTTTATTTTGAGAATTATGAAATGACTCTATATGAAGTTGGTTGCAACAACATTGTTTAAAGTGGATTTAAAAAAAAGGTTTGACCAACACTCCTCCTCCAACAGATCTGACAAGACTCTACAGGACATTGTATACAAGTTGGTACCTGGTCTTTTCAAAAGTAAGTCAGTCATTTTGAATTCTGAAAGATTGTATTTATTGTCTGTGATTGTTTACACATGCTTGATTTGGAAGTATCTTTCTGTGCAGATGAAATGAAGCGCAGGAGAGATTTTTATGCTGAACACCCCTCTGTTGACGGTAAGTATTTTATGTACATAAGTAAATAAGTTTGGTTTTGTTAGGGTAGCTGTTTGAACAGACTGTGTTGTGCAAATGTTTAGATTAACTGTTGATATTTGTTTAAATTGAAGCTATGATTCATCATTTAAATTTTTTTTTTTCAAAGCTGCAAATGGATCAAATGAGGATCGAGGAGAAGTTGCTGACGAAGACAAGCGGATCATCACAGATGATGAAATTATCAGTCTGTCAATTGAGTTTTTTGATCAAAGGTATGTGTAGATATGTCTGTATAAGTCATTATGAGTGTTTTATAAATGTGAACCCGGACCACAAAACCAGTCATAAGGTAATTTTTTACAAAACTGAGATGTGTACATCATATGAAAGCTCAATAAATAAGCTTTCTATTGATATGTGGTTTGTTAGGATAGGACAATATTTGGCCGAGATACATCTATTTGAAATCTGGAATCTGAGGGTGCAAAAAAAATCTAAATATTGAGAAAATCACCTTTAAAGTTGTCCAAATTAAGTTCTTAACAATGCATATTACTAATCAAAAATTACATTTTGATATTTATAGTAGGAATTTTACAAAAAATCTTCATGAAACATGATCTTTACTCAATTTCCTAATGATTTTTGGCATAAAAGAAAAATCAATAATTTTGACCCATACAATGTATTTTTGGCTATTGCTACCAATATACCCCAGCGACTTAAGACTGGTTTTGTGGTCCAGGGTCACAAATGTGTAACATACATTTGAAGTGTCCATTCTATTAGTGTAACCTTAATGATAAAGGTATTTAAACATGAAATGTTATCATGTAGTACTTTACAACTATTATGTTGTTTGCTCAGGGCCCAACAGCAAGGCAGCACAGAAGAGAAGCAAAAAGAAGAGGTAATTGAGAAGTGCTTGGTGATGCTTAAAGTTTTTTTTTACTCTCTATAATGATGGTGATACAGATTACATCAATAGCAATAGCTTATCTGAATAATGTATTTTTGTTATTTATTTTATTATTACCCACACAGGTTAATAATAAAAGATACTTACAGTGCCCTGCTGCCATGACTGTGATGCATTTGAGGAAATTTCTGAGAAGCAAAATGGATATACCTCCTACTTTTCAGGTAATGTGATTGTTATTGCAGATGTAGTTTCTGGCCTTTTAAAAAAAATGTTACAGTTGAGGTTTAAAGTTTAGTATTTCATCACATAATTTTATGTTTGATCTTGCATCATCCATTAAGGTGTGATATTGATTGGTGCTTGTTGTGTTTTTTTTATATTATCATTCTTTGTTCTAATAGATTGAAGTTATGTATGAGGATGAGCCTTTGAAGGATTACTACACATTAATGGACATTGCGTACATCTACACTTGGAGAAGAGTAAGTTCTCACATGTTTTTTTTAGTCAAATCCGACTGTTACTTTACACACTTGGTCTTAAATCTCAAAGCAAATGTATTATTAAAGCAGATTTTTTTTTTGTCTTTTGATCATTTGTTTATTTGCGGTTTTAGAATTTTAGTTGCTCAGCATCCACCGTTCAATAATAAGGTGCCTTCTGTTATTTTCGCACTTTTTTATAGAATGGACCATTGCCTTTGAAATACCGTGTGCGGCCCAGCTGTAAAAAAATGAAGATTGCCCGTCCACAAGATGGCGTGAACAATACAAACCGCTCTGAAAGCGACTCAGCCAGCGATAAGGCCAGCAGTCCCGCTGGAGTTCCATCCACCTCCTCACCACTACCGAGTCCAAGCACACTGGTTCAGCCTTCACAACCTCATTTCACCCATATTTCCAATCCTATTAACGGCACGACGATGACAAGCCCAAACCGACAGTTCAGCTTTGGCAACAAAGTGCGAAAGACAGCGCTGAACGGATCTTCCACATCGTCGGGATGATGAGGGACTACACGAGAAAGCCAACGCCAGATATAATCCAGCTATTTCCATGCCAACGTAGTGTCATGTAGAACCATTTCTTTTTGTCATTATTATCAATATATTATACATGTAACTTTAACTTAGTGGAAATGACGCACTTCATTCGACACATTGCTGGAATTTAAGTTTGCGCGAGAACGTTTGAGGCCCGTTTGATTGCAAAGTGGAGCGCAGAGCGACGGTTGTGGCATTTTCAGAATGCAGAAATGACTGAATTATACCTACCTTTTTATATATTTTTACTTCCGGTCTACAGTTTCCCTAAACAACTTGCGTTATCTGTTGCTTGTATTTTACATGTGTATTATAATGTTCTTTAAAAGCATGATAAAAAAAAAAAGCATTTACGTTTGATTTTAGTTTGCCTTGTCTGGGGTAGTTACTAAACATTCCTGGTATATTCTGGCCTTTAATAATGTATCAAAGAAAGGCATATATAGTTCAAAATGAAAGGACAAAAGACTATATTAGGACTGCTTGTTAAAAGGGATGACGAAATGCAACGTTAAGTTGTAGTCGGCGTAATAATTTTATTATTCAAAGTTCTTGGAAATTCAAGTTTAATTTTTGCAGTTATCGTACGATTTGCTCCACTGTGCCGGTTCGGGTCCGTCAGTTTGGTCCGAGGTCATGCTCAAGTCCTGTATAGCATGCACATAGCTTATATCTTTCAGACTGCTTTCAAGCTATGACATACACAAATTTGTCAGAACACAAGCAGCCACTGTTATACCCCCAGCTTCTCATTCTCTGGACAACATTTTGATGTCTTCAGTGTTCTTTGTCTTATTGGTCGATTGTAGACTATTGACAGCTATTGTATTGTGACTGTTGCACAGTATAAAAACATCTAAATAAAACATTTTACACTTTCAAATCGCCTTGTTGCGTTTTAACACTGCTTTGAATCAGAAGAAGAGAGAGAAAATATCTAAAAATGTAAATGAATGTCTACGATATCCGAATATATTTCTTTAGACTTTTAAGTAGCTAAAAAAAGTATTATGGTAAAAAAGGTTACATTTTAATACTCCAGGGACCCTTTTCCTTTACAATTCTAGCTCATCTCAGTAGACAATAAACTTAAAGAAATAATCATGAGAGTGTGGTGCAGTACAGAACAGCCGTGTATTATTTTTTTCTTTGACGCATAAAGTCATTGTTTAGCGTGGATGACAATCTATTAAATGCTTGCGCGATAAACTGGTAATAAATTAAGTATTTAATCTGGTTAATTTACGGTCAAATCCATTTGACCTCATGTAGTCTGTTGCGAAGAAACTATTGTGAGGCAGATTCTACAGACTTCAAATTGTAGCTCAAACAGATGACAAGCTTATAGGCTAAGTAGCCAATGCAAAGTACCCAGCCAGACCTTTTTTCGGTGCAAAGTACCCAGTCAGTCGTTAGAAAACAGAATTTGTCGGTGAAACTCTCCGTGAGGCAAGGAAAGCTGTTTGTTTTAACGGGGTATGTAGTTAACCTGTTACAGATTTGAAGGTTAGTTGACAGTTTCATTAATAAGGTGGTACATCGACATGGTCTTCAAAGACTTTGGAAATCTTGCAGAATAAAGCAGTTCCTCAGTAATCACATTTAGTCGGTGTTGGGGCTTCCATGAGCAGTCTGAATTGCTTTTTTTAAGGTAGCAGGAAGTTCTCGTAGCTGTATTTATTTTATTTTCCCACTTAGACTAGCTAATTAGGCGATAGAAGCTTCTAAAATTATTATAGAATGAACAAGACATGATGAAATCCCTATACCAGTGATGTTGACTGCATTTATAAAGGAATTTAGAAGTAAAAGGTAGCAAAGGCTAGTATAGTGGACATTTTTACATTCGTTTTGTCACATTTCAAATAAAATAAACAATTTTGGGTTTCTTTTTCTGAATATGTAATTATCTCTGCTCGTTTTGCCTTGCCATGGCTGATGTCATGATGAACCTTACGAATAAATGTAGGCCTACATGTTCTTAGTTTGAATTCAACAGTATTTAAACACGAATTCTTTGAAAAGCCTCGTTCATTATGAGAGTATGTCTTTGTCAGAAGTGACATTATAGTTAATCAATAAACTCCTCAGCTTCGAGCTGGCGTTTTTAAGTCCGTTCTGTTTAACGTCCATTTTTTAGAGGCGGATAACCTTTATAAATTGATTACTTATATAATAATGGTCCAGATGTGTGACACTGGACCACAAAACCAGTCATAAGTAGCACGGGTATATTTGTAGCAATAGCCAACATTGTATGTTATCGATTAATTGTGGAGTTTTCTTTTATGCCAAAAAATCATTAGGATATTAAGTAAAAATCATGTTCCATTAAGATATTTTGTAAATTTTCTACCGTAAATATATCAAAACTTAATTTTTGATTAGTAATATGCATTGCTAAAACTTCATTTGGACAACTTTAAAAGACAACTTTTTTTGCACCCCCCAGATTCCATTCTGATAGTTGTCTCTCGGCCAAATATTGTCCTATTATCCTAATAAACCATACATCACTGGACAGCTTATTTATTCATCTTAAAAAACTGACCCTTATGACTGGTTTTATGGTCCAGGATCACATATAACAAGCTTAGATTTGACCATTTTAGGCCCATAGAACTAAATATAAAATAGTTAATAAACAGTGTGTTATGTGCCTGGCCAAGCACGCTTAGTGTTATCATGTTACAAAAAGTGTGTGAAACGCAACATATACGTCTAGAGACAACAAGAAAATATGAAAGGCATTCGGAAATTATGAATTTATAACTATTTGCTAACCAGCTCAAATTTCCGCATTATTAAAGTCTGAAAAGCATTAAACAATAATAAACTAAAATGACAACTCTCAAGTGGACAATCACGTACAGAAAGTTTATAGCCTATTCTGTTCGATAGACGAATTTTCGCCTTTATGATGCACGAACAAGCAAGCACTAGGTTCTTTGCTGTTCTGAAACGTATTTAATGAAAATATGCGAATGTGAAGACTAATTAGCCAACTTAATATCAGTGCTGGGACTGCAGTTGTCTCTGCGGTAACCATGTACAAACTAATGTGGGGGCAGCTGTTCACCCTCGCAGCTGCTCTGTCCAGATATCCCACATTCATCGACCGGTTTCGAGTCTTGTTTAATATCCCAATCTAATTAGGGATTATTTAACCCGCTGTTACATCTGGACATAAACTACATGCGGCACTGGTCCTGATTTGAACATATATGTGCGTTTCAGCACGAAACATTAGATAAGCATTGACAGCAAGCTCACGGAACGAACGCAGTGCCTATCACTTCCGGTTTGTTGCCAAGACAACAGTTGCACGCCTCCTCTAAACTCAAAGTCACAACAAACGCGCTTTCCTGATGGAAGCTTAAACGTACACTTTTGTCGCATTCGCACAGCTTTTTGTCGGTTTTGCTCCGATTTGGGATACTCATATAACTATGAGTCAACGACAGATTTTGCAAGGTGAGAAAATAAGTAGTTGAAGTAGCCTGTTACGGTAAAAAATGACAAAAGTAAATTAAAATCGCTAGTGTTTGCTTACTTTTCTATAATTATGGGCGTTGATTTGTCTAATTTTGTCTATTATTATTATTATTATTATTATTATTATTATGCAGTGTTTGAGCAGTACCAAAAGGCAAGAACACAATTTGTTCAAACAGTAGCAGATCTTGCATCAAGACCACAAAATACTGAAACACTTCAAAATGCAGGTGAGTGTCTGAAAATTTTATTTATTTATTTATTTATTTATTTATTTATTTATTTATTTATTTATTTATTT
Source organism: Garra rufa (assembly GCF_049309525.1). Classification (NCBI taxonomy): domain Eukaryota; kingdom Metazoa; phylum Chordata; class Actinopteri; order Cypriniformes; family Cyprinidae; genus Garra; species Garra rufa. The sequence continues at coordinate 17,862,192 of NC_133384.1, forward strand.
ATTTATTTATTTATCCATTCATCCAGAAGAAGCATATTTATTTAAACCCTTTCACACTCAGGACTGATGGGGGGAAAGAGGCCATAGCTTTATACAAGGATCTAAACCAGTATCTTTAATTTTTTCCCACAGTACAATGAATATTTCCAGACAAAATGTTGTTCAAAAGAGGCTAACAATTTGCATTTTTAAAATATTATTACAGAAATAATGCTTAACCTGATCCCTTTTGGAACTCAAGAACATTTTATTTAGATATATTTTATTAGATGATTTGAATGTTTGAAAGTCCTCCCCTCATGTGCTCTCAAGTGTCTTTCCACTCCTGTTTTCTCCCCTGCACAAATGTGCTCACTCTCTTTGGCTTAGGTGTAATGTCCCTTTTGAGGCCTCTCCTTTTGGATGCAGTCCCAACTATTCAGCAGACAGCAGCTCTGGCTCTCGGAAGGCTTGCCAACTATAACGATGACCTGGCTGAGGCTGTAGTAAAGGGAGACATTCTTCCTCAGCTTGTGTACTCCCTGGCTGAGCAAAACGTGAGTTTCTTTAGCTGAGCCTCTAATTTGAATGAACAGGTTTGTGTTAAGGTTTGGAACTTTCAAAGCAAAACGTGCCAATAACACGGTCAGCTAAGCAAACCATGCTTATTTAATTGTCCAATTGTAACATTTTTGCTCTGTTATTCTTTAAATATTTAGTGATAAGTATGAAGTCAGTGTTTGCACCTCTAATTATACACTTAACTGTTAAATGGTTTTGAACAAAAAGTCTCTTCTGCTCACCAAGCCTGCATTTATTTGATCTAAAGTACAGCAAAAACAGTAATATTTAAAAATATTTTTGCTATTTAAAATAACTGTTTTCTACTTGAATATATTTTAAAATGTAATTTATTACTGATTTCAAAGTTGATATTTAGCATCATTACTCCAGTCACTTGGTCCTTTATAAATCAGTCTAATATTCTGATTTGCTACTCAAAAACATGTATTATTATTATTATTATTATTATTATTATGTTAAAAACAGCTGCGATTTTTCAGGTTTCTTTGATGAATAGAAAGTTCAGAAGAACAACATTTATCTGAAATCATTCATCACTTTTGATCAATTTAAAGCATCCTTGCTAAATTAAAGTATAATAATTTCTAACCCCCCCCCCCCCTTCTATTCATCGAAGAAAATTACATTTAAATATTGATAATACTAATAATAATAATAATAATAATAATAATAATAATAGTAATAATAATAATAATAATAATAAATGTTTCTTGAACAGCAAATCAGCATATTAGAATGATTTCTGAATGATCATGTGACACTGAAGACTGGAGTACTGATGCTGAAAATTTTGCTTTGATCACAGGAATAAATTATGTCTAAAAATATATTCAAACAGAAAACAGTTATTTTGATTAGTGAAAACGTTAAAAAAAAGTACAGATTTTGATGTACTTTGGATCAAATAAATGCAGGCTTGGAAGAAAAGAGACTTCTTTAAAAAGCATTAAAAACCTTACTGTTCAAAAACTTTTGACTGGTAGCGTATTATATAACTTTAAACAGTAACAGGATTTATACCTGTTAGCAGGTACTGAAAATTTACATATTGTTTTATTATGAAAATTTAGAATTCATTTTACTACAACATATCAGACCACATCTCTGTCGAGAGAAGAACTGCCCAGAATACATCAAGTACATTTTTTATAGCGCTTTATACAATAGGCCAATAGAGGTTTAAAGTTGCTTCACTAAACAGGAAAATAACAGAATTAATGATGCAAATAAGGCAAATTCAAAGTCGGCTATAAAGCAGTTGTAGCAAGCCAAGTCTCATTATTCAAATTCACTATGAAAAAAGTTCAATTTAGTGATAAGAAAACAGTAGTGCGGTTATACGGTTTGAGTCAGTTCAAGGTTGATTCACTTCTGTTCAATAACTTCAGTATTGCAAAATTCACAAATTAGCCACAAGTTAAAGCATGAAAAAACATAAATGAACATCAGAACGTATTTTCAATTTCAACCACGGAAAGACGATACAAAAAAAATTTCAAGTTCAAATCTACCAAAATTAATCTACTCTTTTGTCTCATTTGTTTGTCGGACAAAATAGCAGATTCGGCTTTATGATCGGTCAGGACGTCTGACAATCAAGCCATTTGCAAAGGGTCAATTCAGTTTAATTTCTTTGTGCTCATCTGACAGAACGAGGCTCAGCTGGGGTCCAGTTCTCCACATGGTACAATATTGCTCTGCTTCAGGAGAGAAAACAAAACACTCAGGCTCTAAAACTCATGGTTAAAATCTTATTACACTGTTAGAGAGGCCTTGACAGAAATATAAAACACTTTCCACAGAAGGTCCTTTTATGTAATGGAAGGAAAGCCACCTTTTTCTTGGGTGAGAGTGGGAGTGGGTGTAGCCATTTGTAAATTTTATAGGTATGGCTTCCGGTCTCATCCACATGCAGCTATTTTTAGGTGTACAAAACAACTCGTTTGCTGCTTGATATTGCAAATTGGTGTGTTTTAGTATATTATATTAATGTATTATCTTAATTATGAACACACTGGTTTGTAGTGCAAACAGTTTTACCGTTTAGTGCACATTGTTATTCTTCTCATTATTTCCCTATAGCTAATAACGAACCAGAAGTCTCACCTATAGGCAGATTTGCCAGTAATTCATGAACATTCTAGTGCATTTATTGGTCAATTGCTTTCTCTTTTTGCCTCTGGATCACTGGGATATGAAAGACACAGCGTTTCTATAAGAAAGCTGCAGCATTCGTGCTTCGGGCTGTTGCTAAGCACTCCCCTGAACTGGCCCAGGCCGTGGTGGACTGTGGAGCACTGGACGCTCTTGTCATCTCCCTGGAGGAGTTTGACCCTGGGGTCAAAGAGGCTGCTGCATGGGCAATAGGCTACATTGCCAGACATAATGCACGTAAGTTTGCTTAAAAAAAGTCGTTTTTATTCGTTCCCGCAATTCGTCAATGTTCCTTTTGTTCATCTATTCTCCTGCTGTGCAGCGCTGTCTCAGGCAGTGGTTGATGCTGGAGTTGTGCCTCTGCTTGTGTTATGCATCCAAGAGCCTGAAATCGCCCTGAAGAGGGTTGCCGCTTCCGCTCTGAGCGACATAGCCAAACACTCTCCAGAGCTGGCTCAAACCGTGGTGGACACAGGGGCAATCGCCCACTTAGCACAGATGATCTTAAACCCAGATGCCAAATTGAAGGTGACACAGCCTGCAGATATTGTAATCAATGACAGGCACACTCTTAAAAATGACTTTAACTGTTGATTATTTTCTCTTTCCTCTTTACAGAGGCAGGTCTTTTCAGCTCTCAGCCAAATCGCCAAGCACTCGGTAGACGTAGCCGAGATGGTGGTGGAGGCTGAGATATTCCCCGCCGCACTGGTTTGCCTAAAAGACCCGGATGAATATGTTCGGAAGAATGTCGCCACTCTTATTCGGGAAATCACAAAACACACCCCCGAGGTACCTACCACATACATAACATACCCACTAAATGATTTCAAGATGCTTGGGTAAGTTTGGAATCTCCACTTTGTCAGCTCTTTGACACCCCCTGTTTAAATAACATGGTGTGAGGCAGCTAGTCTGTAAACCATGGAGAATGTGGGTCTGTTATTTATCACCAGTGCAACACAGGAAACAGACAATTGGCAACCACATTGCATCACCCTTTTTTTTTTTTCACCTGCCCAAAACTGTTTTGCTTTTCTGGTCTGCCTCACTAATTGTTTATCATTATGTCACACTGGCTTATGTTTTTGCTTGTATGCATTGTGTGTTTTCTACTCAGCTGGCCCAGATAATAGTGAATGTTGGGGGCGTAGCAGCTGTGATTGACTACCTCGGGGACTCCAGAGGGAATGTACGCCTGCCGGGGATCATGATGCTGGGCTATGTGGCTACACACTCCGAGAACTTAGCCATGGCTGTGATTGTATCTAAAGTCTGTTATCACATCCTTTCATAATCTCACATTTAAAACGTGAATTTGACTACTACTGTTCAAAGGTTTGGGGTCGGTATGATTTATTTTTTGGCAGAAGTTAATACTTTTAGTCAACAAAGATGCATTCAGTCGATCAAAAGTGAGAGTAAAGACTTTTACATTTTTACAAAATTTATGTAAAAAAATTATTTCAAATAAATGTTCTTTTGAGCTTTCTATTTATTTCATTTAACATGTGATAATAATTGTAGAAAATGCTTATTGAACACTAAATCAGCATATTAAAATGATTACTGAAAATTCAGATTTGCCATCACAGGAATTACATTTTTATAAATATATAAAAAAGAAAAACAACAGTAATTGTAATAATATTCCAGAGTATAACTGTTTTTACTGTATTTTAATCAACAAATGTATTTTGATTACTGTATCTTGAGCAGTGTTGGGGAGTAACTAGTTACATGTGATGGTGTAGTTTAATTACACAATATAACTGTAATCTTTTAGTTATTGAGAAAAAAAAATTAAATTACAGTTACTTATGAAAATATTAACAGTTACAAAAGGGGGTCTGAATACTTCTATTAATATTTACTATTTCTTGTTATGATTTTAAATCTATATTTAACCTCAGAACGATTTCAAAGTGCTAAAGTCTGATTTTGTGATGGCTGTGTTTTAAAATTGAATTATTATAATATTAATTCAAGAGATGAAGGATTTTGAAAGTCTGACAGTAATCGGTGTAAGGTTTAAATGTTTGACAATAATTAACAGTTGAAAACAATCATTAGAAATTTAGAAAAGTAATCAAAAAGTAAGCAAATGTGATCCTGGACCACAAAACCAGTTATAAGGGTCCATTTTTTTTAATGGAGATTTATACATCATCTGAAAGCTGAATAAATAAGCTCTTCATTGATGTATGGTTTATTAGGATAGGCCTAGATTCAACTATTTGAAAATCTGAGGGTGCAAAAAAATCTTAATATTGAGAAATTGCCTTTCAAGTTGTCTTTAAAGTCCTTAGCAGTGCATATTACTATTCAAATATTAGATGTTGATATATTTATGGTAGGAAATTAACAAAATATCGTCATGGAACATATTCTAATGATTTTTGGCATAAAAGAAAAATGGATCATTTTGACCCATACAATGTATTTTTGGCTACTGCTACAAATCTATCCATGCCACTTACGACTGGTTTTGTGGTCCAGGGTCACAAATGTAATCAGTTACATTACTTCAATTAAGTAATTGAAATAGTTACACTGCTTATTACATTTTAAATAGGGTAACTTGTAATCTGTAACCTATTACATTTCCCGACCTTCCCAACAATATTGAGACTTCTTTCAAAAATATTAAAAAATCTTACCAACCCTAAACTTTTGAATAGTAGTGTATTTCTCTCATAATACTGATTATAATCATAATTGATTCTCCAATTATTTAGGGAGTGTCGCAGTTGGCTATCTGTCTGGAGGAAGAGCAAGAAGATCACATCAAAGCAGCCACAGCTTGGGCATTTGGCCAGATCGGCCGACACACACCTGAGCATGCAAGAGCTGTTGCTGTGGCCAATGTCTTCCCTAAACTCCTAAATCTCTATTTGGACACTGAAAGTTCTGAAGACCTGCAGGTTAAGGTGAGCAACGGCCCATACATGACGTGATTGATAGCGGTACCGTTTCATTACAGATTGTTTAGTAACTGTTGTCTCTTCTTTGCTTTGTTAACATGCTCAAAAAAAAGGCAAAAAAGGCACTAAAGAGCATCCTTCAGAAGTGCACTTATCTACCAGCACTAGAGCCTCTTCTTTATGAAGCTCCCAGCAACATTCTTAAACACGTCATCTGCCAGTTCAGTAAGGTGGGAAGTTCATCAACACATTTTATAAGATCAGCTTTTGTGAGAACTGTTCAAATAGCTTTTCTATTTCCTCCATTTTAAAGGTTCTTCCTCATGACAGTAAGGCACGGCGCTTGTTTGTTACCAGTGGCGGTCTGAAGAAAGTACAGGAAATCAAAGCAGAACCTGGTTCTGCAGTTCAAGAATATATCAATGCAATCAACAACTGCTACCCTGAAGAGATTGTCAGGTTCATACACATACATATGAATAATAAACAGTACTATATCTATATATTTCTAAACCAAACAAAGTACATTCATAATGCTGTAAACTTTAGTGTGCTGTATGGTTTTTGTTTTCACAGGTATTATTCTCCTGGTTACTCTGAGACCTTGCTGGAAAGGGTTGACAACTATCAACCAGTGTGATTTTCTTCACTGAAACACTATGGATGCTTTCTGAAAAGTTGTGAAAAAGAAAAAGTTACTATAGCAATTACATCTGTAACATCTTATGTAAAAAATCTATTATATTAAAATGTATGTATGCTAGCATTTTGATTTAGCTTGTTATTTGATGTCTTGTTTCATGTTCAGTCAGTACTTTAAATATTTGCTGTTGTTGATCAAACCCCAGACAACCAAACTTTTATAGGCTATGTGAAACACCTTTCTAGTTGCATAAAATCATTGGTATATTTGGAAGTAGATGTTTAACAATGACAAAAATATTTTAATTTATTACGAACCTGCTTGAGTGTAGGAATTACTATCAGACTTTTTGAGGTAGAAGGTCTAAACATTGCTTAGGGCCGCGTTTTCCAAAAGCAAGCAAACATATCTAAAAAAAAAAAAAAAAAAAAAAAAAAACCGGGCTCTTTCCCAAAAAATCATTTTTACTTAGGTAGACCTTAAAACTTGTAGATCTGAGTGCTCTGAGGTAATCGTAGAGTCCTCAGCGCATGCTAGCAAACAGTAATATCAACTGAACGTTGCATGTAGGCTAGCTTTAATGTCGGGAATTTATGGGTTTATTTAAATTTGCTTGTACGCCAACTTAGTTTGATTGTTTCCGACAGCTATAGAAATAAGGAACATAATTGGCCCAGTTAGCAGGTTGATAAAAAGGGGGAGAAAAGACATCATGAAATAGGCTAAATATCATTCCGTTCATGACAAACGGCCAAATATTGCCGATGGTTTGCTTCGTCAAGACAACTTTCCACAGAATTTTCATCCTCCTCTACAATCCATTCTTCGTCCGCCTTCATATACCTAACAACGTACCTCAAGGTCGTGCAGTCATCGTTATCGCTTCACGGAGCAAAGGGCAGACCGCTCGGTTTCACCCTGCGGTAAGCAACTGGCAACACGATTAACCTCGAACCAAGGGACTTAATAGCCTGCCCTTGTCATTGGGAGGATCATTCAGAGCACAGGGCTTCACTATGGGTGAACGCTGCCTCCATGTCTCCACTGAGAGTGGACGCTTTGGCATCATTTGGGCCCATGAAAGTGCGAAATTAAAGATCGCAAATAGACATAAAATGAACGAAGCAGCGATTGTGTCATAGTTCTTAACAAAGGACTCACACAATTACAATTAGGCTATAAGGACAACTGAATTTAAGAAAAAAAAAACGTTAAATGCCCTAATCACGAGCGGTTGATTTAAACACGCCATGAACAAACACGGTCTCTTAAAAAGCGGGTACTTAAACGTTCCTGTTAAATTATTTATAAGAAACGCTCGCGGAACTGTCGTTTGTAAGGGAAGGTAAGGAACGCTAATATGCTTGTTCTTGAGAAACGGGGCCCCGAACGTTTGATTTTCATTGGTAATTATGCATTCGCTCTTTATCGCCCCCTGCTGTCTGATTTGTGCATATAATGTACAGATTAAAGAACAGCTGTTAAACATATGGCAGCCCATTCTTTGTTTATTGTTTCCTCTTCTGGTGTCAATCAGATTACTTTTCAATTGACGCTATTTGGTTATGCATTGTCTCCACAGCTTTGTCCAGTTTACAACCTTGATTGCCAAACCAGAATGCTAGATCACTTCGTGAATGTAAAAAAGAACCACAGGGCCTATACATTTTTATTGATTCAGAAACGTTTTGAAGACATCAAATGTGTAACTTAGAGCTACATATAATTGAAATAGTTTTAATATAAGGTAGAGGATGGTTTGTCATTGCTGTTTTCTTTCAACTAAATATCCTCGCCGACTTGCCTGCTTTACACAAGGTTGGAACAAACAAATATCAGTTGTGGCATCGCGCTTTCAACCACTGCCGTGCCCAAGAAACAGAAGAAGCCTTGAAATAATTAAGCCATATACGCTTGAGGCTTTTAAATGAGAAGGCTATACCCACAAACGTACGTGTGCACCAGACTGCAAGCTTTATTCAATGAAAGCTGACAACATTTTTCCTCCTGCCTCTTATTTGAAACAATCTGTCCATGATGTGCATGTCCTCATATATATATTTTTTTACTTACTTGTCTAAACGGTGACAGCAACTCACTGAAAGTGAAGCAGCTCTTATTTCTTAGGCCTTGAAACGTTGACTTCGGCCGCAACGAACCTTCACACCCGTTAATAAGTTAATATTAAACTTAATTGTCAAACGAATATCCCGTCATATAAACAGTGGGTTTTAGCTTTGAGGAGTTAATAAACATGTAATGCTCCACAATGTCTATGCTTTCTTATAGCTAATTTTGTTTTTATAAAATCTGAAATGCTCAGTATGTAGACGAAAGATCTGACAGCTCTGATTTTATAATATATCTGGGTGATTTTTAATTGTTAAAAAACATAGTTTTCTACAATGTTTTATTTAATATCTTATAACATTTGTATTAACTTATAACATTTAATAAACAATTAAAATTGAATTGTTACGCATTTGATTTAATTTATTTTTATTAACGTTTGCTTTTTATCTTTTTATATTAACTTATTTAAAACAAATATTTAAAAAAATCTTTATAAACATCTGTGATTTGCTTCTGTAAGATAAATAACTTTGTTGCACACAATAAGCATTGAGTGATAAGTAGATATTTAATGGGACATATGAAATGAATAGGAAGAACAAAAGATCAATTAATTTAAAATGCGCTTATCTCTGTCGATTTGTTAATTTGCCGTAATCTACAATTACTGTACCCAAGTAAACACAAGGGGGCGCGGTCCTTTCCGCCCGCGTTGGCACCAACACCCAACCCAAAACCACATTTTATTTAGTGTGCTAAAGCCTATAGCACAAGAGAAAGCTGGTTTTATTCAACCCCGCCATCCATTGTGCCCCTGGGCGTCAATGACCCTGGCCGTCAATGGTCCACTTCAGCTCTCATTCATCACTGTGGAACATGGATACGAATCCCCCCAGAGCTGATGTTTGAAGTGGCAGGTTCTGTTTTCTCAGTGGGATGTAGCCATTGGCTTGGTCAGCACTTGTCGTTCTGTTGTGGGTCACTAACAATGTGTTCATGCCTCACCTATAAATGTCCGTCTTTCACTAATCCTGTTGGTCCCTCTCGGAAAAGGCTTTGAAGCTAAAAACATCACTGGCATGTGATCAGTCAGACTTTGTCAGCAGACTCTACACACGGGCATCCATGCTTTCACCTGAGATATTCTCACATCCTTTGTTTTAACAACAAGAGAGAATAAAAACAGAGAATAATCGCATAATGCATAACACTATCCAAATATTTTACAAATTGTTAAAATGAGAGGAGCATGCGGCATTTACTTAATAATAGCCTATATTCTGCGCGTGTGGTTGTGTTTCATTGCACATCCGAGGATCTTCAACAGTTTCTGGTGACTTCCTGATCACTACACGTATATATGTTTTGGAGTATTTTGGATTATTTATATAGAGTGTTTTTTGTTTTGTCTTTCATTATATTCGGTTTCCTGTTTGAATACAGTAACAGCATGTGTCATACAGGCGTTGTTTATCCTGTGTGAAACTTGCAGACATTGTTCTCTGCATGGGTTAAAGTCGCTGAATTTGCACTTTGAAGGTGTAAAGCGTACTTGTGAAAACCTTTCAGCGAATCAAAGGTAAAAAAAAAAAAGTTACGGGACTTTAATATAGACACACACAAGCTGAGTATTTATACAATGATTCGTGATGAAGTTCCAGCAATCATAATGACTTCTTAATATATGTAGATAATTCCACTTTTAACTTCTGATGTCACATTCCCCCTTATATGTGCTGATCAAAATGTTAAGAATTATAAATAGCTAAAAAATGAAATGAAAACAGTGGAACACTATTTTCACAAAAAAAAAAAAAAGTACTCGGGATCCCTGACTGAACGGCTAAGAATAAAACCGATAATTTGTAAATGAGACTGTCAATCAAGAAGTCACGCCTACTATTCACCTGTTCACTGCGACTTAAGGGAGACAAAGAAATCATTCGCACTAACGACGAGAGACATTCAGATTGTTAACGATGTTTATTTTATGTCGGCTCGTATTTTGTTTAATTTTGTCACTCATTTTTGTTCTCAGACATGTCAAGGGAAACTCGGGATATGGTATGTAGCAACTCTTAAATTTGCCGTGACAAATAAGGCCTTGTTGAAACTCTTTTCAGGAATAAACATATTAATTGCTATACATTACGATTTGTTTGTATTATTAAATGACACTTTTTACAGCTGGATTCAGCAACTATAGCTCGTTGGACTCACTCCAGTGTCAAGAAATGAAGCTTTCATTTTGTTCCATGCTATGTTTCAGTGAAAGGTAAGAGCACTGTTTTTCTTGTTTAGTTTACTACATTTTATCTACAATACAAATGAAATTAAACTGTAAAATGTTTTGTGAGTTAACCTAAAACTGTGAATGATGAAATCAAAATAGTGAAAAGAAATACTGTACATCTAAATATGATAATATACAAATAGATTTTTATTCAAGTCAAAAAATAGTATTTCATATGGCTAAATATACAGTCAAACCAAAAATGTTTTTTTACTAGTGGGTGCAGGACGCTAAAGTTAATTTATGTAAGTGTTGATAGCAAATTAAAAAAAAAAAAAATCTTTATACAGTGGACCAGTAAAACCAATAATAATTTGGGACCAAAAATTTGATTTGACACTGTGACCTGAGCATGTTTTGTTAAATACCTTCAAATACCATGAAAGTTATCTGACATTATCATGAATTAGATGAATTTGCTTTGACACAGTTTACCTCTTCATATTTTCATCTGTCATATTTTATTACCATTTTCTAAACTATAGCGAATAACCTGTGATAATATGAGAAATTTTCAAGTGATCTGAATAAATTTTGGTTTGACTGTAATTCATTTGTGATTATCAAGATGAATTTGTTCTGGCACAGTTTAACTCTTCATATTTCCAGCGGTCATATTTGATTACCATTTTCTAAACTATAACAACTAAACTGTAAGAATGTGAGAAATGTTGAAGTTGTCTGAATACATTTTGGTTTGATTGTATGTACTTTTGACAAAAAAGACATAAAGTGCATAACAGCGCAATGCAATTTACAATTAAATTAATTAAAATAACTTGGCCATTGGTTACACCATAAACTATAGAAACTAACATAAAAATAGAAATGAAAAAAAAATCTAGTCTAAAAATACACAATGTTTATATGCCTTTAAATGCAATAAATTATTACACTAATTTTGAAGATGGAAGTACAAAAGTTCTGTGCAATGGATATATGGATAATTTAGCTACAATATCATCCCCACTGTTACTGAAAATGCAAAAATGAATTTGAATTTCTTAATACTGATTCTCTATACCCTATTGTGAAGATGCTATCTTGAAATGTTATTTGATGAGTCATGTGTCTGTAAAGATAAGAATGCTCTTATCTTTTATAGTTAAACAACAGTGAAAGAACATGTGGGTATAAACAACAAGCAAAACTATAATCTGAAGTGAGCAATCTCTTCCTTCACTGTGTTTTATTGTCACTAACAGTGTTTCATGTTTTTACAAATCTCATTTAGACCATCCAAGATAACAATTATCTGAATTATTTATTCAGTGCATGTCCGCATCAGAATTTAGATTTAAGAAATAGATGTAAGCATCATTTTGATTGTGAGTTTGACTGCTCGCTCACTGATTCAAGATCTGCAGATACGTTTCTGTGTTGTAATGTTTTTTTGTATTGAGAATCAAGTCTGGTTTGTTTTGGCCTACAGATGCTTGTCCTCTGAGTGTGTCCCTTCTGGGAATGACACAGGCTGGTTGGCAAAGTACAGCAGCAGAGGGCCTTCTGTTCATGATGCCACTGTTGCTGCTTTGACTGACAGGGTGCAGATTGGAAAGCCCCTCCTCCTGGAAGTCTCAGGTTAGTGTGAGCCTTGCCATAGCAACCATTGTGTAATGTAACTTGCTTGTAATTCAACTTGGGTTTTAATTATATTCATTTTAATTGAATTGGACACCTTAGACCCTTACGAAACTGGAATATATATAATGCATTAAATTAAATAATATGCATGCATCATGTATTGCTATATATTGATACATAAAGCCAATAAAGAACACATATTCATAAACTTGTATTCCTTGTTTATTTTCTTGTTGCAGGCATACCGAATTTGAGCAAAGAAAACTTTACTATGGTTTTCATTACATTTAGTGGGAACTCTGGTCCTCGGGGTCTGCATAATGTGTCTGTTATGGCCAACGGATACCTCATCTGCTACATAGATGCAGTATTACCTACTGCTGCATTGTACCATTTAAGTATGTTTACAAGCTGCAAAGCAACAAATATATGAGATGAATAAAATAGCTTTTGTGACCACCATATGTCTTTGTATTTTTAGATGTGAGTGTGACAAACAGTATCTACACTCATTCTGCCAGCTGGAAGATTAAAGCATGTCCCTCTGGGACTGAGTACTTGAATCTCATGTTGTCCAAGAGAGATCAGGATATCCCATCCTGTGCCCCTCTGCCCACAGATGCAGAGGACAAGCAGCAGGATAAAGCCTCAACGAAATCCACGGAGAGTCACAAGCGAGGTGTGAGGTCTCTCATATTGTATTATATAAGGAAAAGCTTCTCAGTTGCATGACTAGTCAAAGGTTTTTGATTGGTAATATTTTTAATGTTTTTAAAGAAGTCTCTTCTGCTCACCAAGCCTGCATTTATTTGATCCAAAGTACAGTAAAAACAGTATAATTTTGAAAATTTCTATTTGAAAATATAATTTATTCCTGTGATTTCAAAGCTGCATCGTTACTCTAGTCACATGATCCTTCAGAAATTATTCTAATACTTTGATTTAGTGCTTAAAAACATTTATTATTATTGTTGAAAACAGCTGAGTAGATTTTTTTCTTTTTTTGACCAATAGAAAGTTCAGAAGAACAGCATTTATCTTTTACATTATAAATGTCTTTATCATCCCTTTTGATTAATTTAAAGCATCCTTGCTTAATAAAAGTATTAATTTCTATAATTTCTTTCCCCCCAAAAAGAAAAAAGATATACTGACTCAAAGTTTAATTGGTATAGTGTATAATGTTACAAAAGCATTTTATTTCAGATAAATGCTGATCTTTGGATCTTTCTATTCATCAATAATGCACTCAACTATTTTAAGTACTGCTAATAATTAGAAATGTTTCTCGAACAGCAAATCAGCATATTAGAATGATTTCTGAAGGATTATGTGAGACTGAAGACTTGAGTAATGGTGCTGAAAATGTAGCTTTGACCACAGGAATAAATACAATTTTAAAATATATTCAAATAGAAAGCATTTATTTTAAATGGTAAAAATATTTTACAATATTACTGCTTTTGCTGTATTTTGGATCACATAAATGTAGGCTTGGTGAGCAGAAGACTTCTTTAAAAACATTTTAAGGGGAGACACTGCAGGCAAAAACACTGTTTTTTCATGTAGCTGTCAAGTTTGAGACCTGTCAAGGCTGTTTTTTCAGACTGGTGGAAAGAAAACATCTAAAAGACAGCGTTAAGTGTTTCTTTTATAGCACTTCATCTATTTGTGTCAATAGATTTCAATTTCAAAACATATGTGACCCTGGACCACAAAACCAGTCATAAGATAAAATTTTTACAAAACTGAGATTTATACATCATATGAAAGCTCAATAAATAAGCTTTCTATTGATGCATAGTTTGTTAGGATAGAACAATATTTGACCGAGATACATCTATTTGAAAATCAGGAATCTGAGGTTGCAAAAAAATCAAAATACTGAGAAAATCACCTTTAAAGTTGTCCAAATTAGGTTCTTAACAATGCATTTTACAAATCAAAAATTACATTTTGATACATTCACAGTAGGAATTTTACAAAAAATCTTCATGGAACATGATCTTTACTTAATTTTTTAATGATTTTTGGCATAAAAGAAAAATCTAAAATTTTGACCCATGCAATGTATTTTTGGCTATTGCTACAAATATACCCCAGCGACTTAAGACTGGTTTTGTGGTCCAGGGTCACATATTTTTAAAGGCCGTTTTCTCAAAATGAGTTTTTTCTCCTATACACTGAGCCATAAATCTCCACTTCAGTAACACTTACACACACCAAACTTTACATTTTTATTCCTGATTATATCCTGAAGGTTTTTAAAGGGGGATTTGTTCATATATAATTTGCTTGATATTACATCTTATTCTCCCAAAAAATGTAAAAAATATATAGTTTTCAGCCTGTTCTAAGTATTTTCTGAATTATAAAGTGACAAAATGAGATAACCAAAATTCCGTCCGTAAAAACATTTGACTCTAATATGTCAAAAAAAATTCAACAAGAATTTTGAAACTGACTTCATCCAGTGTTTAGATTTTTGTACCAGGAATGTATGCAAATTAGTGCATATTTCATTAAATAATGCCTCATTTGCATATTAAAACCTAACATTTTAGAAAACTTGTAATACAAAAAATGTTTGCAATTATCAATGTAATCAATTAACTGAGTAAGTAAGGCGATAACTATTAGTTAATTTTTTTTTTTACCCTATTCACCCGCAGTGTCTCGCCCTAAAAATTACTCTATGACTGGTAGTGTGTACACACATATTCATTATTCATGTTGTGTTTTTCAGCTGTTTGGATCTTTTCTGATAAACGGGCATATGCAACAGAGACAGACATCAAATTTGTAGCAGTGACAGAAGGACCTGATCCTCTGTACTTTCATTGGCAATTTGGGGATGGACCAGAAATAAAAACATCTTCCAGAATCTACAAAAAGAGATATCGCCTACCAGACAAGTACTTTGTTTTTTTGTTTCATCTATTTTCGTATATACCGTTCACAAACTAAACAGCTTTCAATTATAACATTTCATACAGATTAAATTAAATGTCATGTCTAATTACTGAATCTTAAGTATTTATTTATCTGCTCACTCATTGATTCAAGTGCTGTCTGTTTATTCATGTTGTCTATTTATGTATTTATTTATCTATCTATCTTTGCAGATACAATGTCACTGTCAGTGTGTCTAATGGTGTCACATCCATCAGCTCAGATGTTTATCCGGTCGTGATTCAGAAAGCTGTGCAGCCCAATAGACTTTTATACAGTCCCTCAGTTTTATCACACAGCTTTGTGAACTTCACCTGCCGAATCAGCTCAGGAACTGATGTCTCTTATGTCTGGAATTTTGGAGATGGAACAGAGCGAGATGGAACAAGCACTGAGCATCATGTCTATAACAGGTAAAAAAAAAATCCCCCTGGCTTGTATGTTTTTTCAGTTATAATCATTATTATAAGTTTTTTGCTAAATCTGTAAGTTATTTCAAACAAAATCTTGTTCTCAGTCATTATTGCATGCGAAAAAATTCCCACAGGTACACTCTTAAAAATAAAGGTGCTTCACGATACCATAGAAGAACCTTTTTTGTCTTAATGGTTCCATAAAGAACCTTTAACATCTTGTTTCGTGGCGAAAGAAGTTTTTTCAGGATATAAAAAGTTAAGAAAGAGATGGTTCTTTAAAGAACCTTTGACTGAATGGTTCTTAGTGGAGCTAAAAACGGTTCTTCTATGGCGTCACTGTGAAGAACCTTGAAGCACTTTTATTTTTAAGAGTGTGTTTTTGTCAGGAGATCAATCAGCATAGTTGCTTATTTTTTATTTACTGTATATTTTGTTTATTTTCTATAGAACAGGAGAGTACATAGTACAGGTTATTATCTCCAACCTGGTGAGCTCAACCTCTTTAACAGGGCACATCTTTGTCCTTGAAGAATCATGTCATCCTCCTCCAGTGAAAAATATGGGCCCAAATAAAATACAGGTATACAAATACCGTAATTAGACAACTAAACTCCAACAGTCACACTAAAAGTCATCTCTTTTTATGTGTACTAAGTAGTTTTTGCTTGCATACTTTCAGGTGTGGCGGTATCAAACAGTCCACCTTGCTGTGACGTTTGAGGCACAGATTGAGTGTAATGTTTCCAGAGGTTTGCTGTATAGATGGACTATATATGACATGAGCGGGGAACAACTGCTTCTCCCTCACATAGACACGGGACGGCAGTATATTGATCTTCCAAAATACCTCCTTCATTATGGAACATATAAAGCTGTAGCAAAGGTATGTATTTTTGTCGCTTCACTAAATACTCTACACTCTTAAAAATGTAGGTGCTTTAAAAGGTTCTTCACAGCGATGCCATAGAAGAACCATTTTTGGTTCCACAAAGAACCATTCAGTCAAAGGTTCTTTAAAGAACCATCTCTTTCTTACCTTTTTATAATCTGAAGAATCTTCTTTTGCCACACAGAAACGTTTGTGAAACAGTAAGGTTCTTCAGACGTTAAAGGTTCTTTATGGAACCATTTAGACAAAAAAGGTTCTTCTGTGGCATCGTGAAGCGATTTTTAAGTGTTTTTTTTTTTTTTTTATAAGTCTCTTCTGTTCACCAAGCCTGCATTAATTTGATCCAAAGCACAACAAAAATAGTAAACGTTTTAATTAATTTCTGTGGTTTTAAAGCTGAATTTTTAGCATCATTACTCCAGTCACAAGATCCTCCAGAAATCACTCTAATATTCTGATTTGCTGCTCAAAAACATTTATTATTATTATTTTGTTGAAAAGAGAGGAGTCGAATTTTCATGTATTCATATGATACTGAAGACTGAACAAATGATGCTGAAAATATAACTTAGTAAAAGTTTGTTGTACTTTGAATCAAATAAATGCAGGCTTGGTGAACAGAAGAGACTTCTTTAAAAAACATTTGACTAGTCGTTTACAATACTGTTTAACAGTTTAGAGTAGCTCAGTTTTTTTAAGTTTGGAAAAAAAAATCTCTGATGTTTGCCAAGGCTGCATTTATTTAAATAAAAATAGTAAGAAATAATATTGCAATTAAAAATAACAGTTTTCTATTTTTTATATATTTTAAAATGTAATATTTTATTGTGATGGCAAAGCTGATTTTTCAGCATCATTACTTCGTAAGTCACTCTGTGCTGATTTGCTGCTCAAGTACCATTTCTTCTTGTTATTATTAAGGTTGAAAACATTTGTGTATCATCAGAATCCTAAAAACAACTGTATAATGGTTTGCACAAAAACGTTTTTTTTTTGTTCTATTATAGGTAGGTTCAAAAGAAAAGCATTTATTTGAAACAGAAACTTGAAACCTGACCATCACATTTGATCAGTTTAATGCAATTTAATGCACCTTTGCATTAAGTATTAATTTCCTAAGTATTAATTTCTTTAAGATCTTACTGAATCACAAAGAATTTAACTGTTGTGTTATGTAACTGTTGTGTACATTTTTGAACAGAAAGATTTGTAATGTTTTTTTTAAAAAGAAGTCTCCTCTGCTCACCAAGATGGCATTTATTTGATCTAAAATACAGCAAAAACAGTAAAATTCTGAAATAGTCTTACTATTTAAAATAACTATTTTCTATTTGAATATATTTTAAATTGTGATTTATTCCTGTGATCAAAGCTAAATTTGAGCATCATTACTCCAGTCTTCAGTGTCACATGATCCTTCAGAAATCATTTTAATATGTTGCTGTTCCAATTTTTTTTTAATATTTTTAAAATGTTTTTACATTTATATTAAAACATTTGCTTTCAGAATTCTTCGATGAATAGAAAGATCCAAAGATCAGCATTTGTCTGAAATAAAAAGTGTTTGTAACATTATACACTATACCATTCAAAAGCTTGGATTCTGTATTTAATAATACTTAAATAAAACTAATACTTTTAGCAAACATGCTTTCTATTCATCAAAGAGTCCTAAAAAATTCTACATGATAATAATAATTTAATAGATGTTAATAATAAATGTTTTTGAGCAATAAATCCGAATATTCTGAAGCATTATGACTGGAGTAATGATGCAAAAAATCCAGCTTTGATCACAGGAATAAATTACATTTTAAAATATATTCAAATAGAAAACAGTTATTTTAAGTAGTAAAACTATTTCAAACTTTTACCGTTTTGCTGTACTTTGGATCAAATAAATGCAGGACTTCTTTAAAAAACATTACAAATCTTACTTGACTGGTAGTGTATATCATAAATATATTCAAAAATATGGTATTTGGTAAAAATTGATGGTATTAAATAATAACACATTAGTTTACACCACAAATCTAATTTTAAGTCAGATCAGACAGGTAACTGCCTTTAATTTGTTTTCAGTCTAACTGCTCTACATTTTAATTGAAACAATTATGCCTATATGCGGAAAAATTAACATGTGTTGTATTTACCACAAAGGTCCAAGTACCCAGTAGTGTGGTGTACAGCAACTACAGTGTTTTAATTGAAGTGATACGCAGTCATCCTATAAGTATCATCAGCGAAGCCACAAATATTTTCATCAACCGTCAGAGCGGTGCCATTGTTACTCTCGATGGACGAAAATCACACGACCCGGATTACCCCAATAATACTATAAGGTATGGCAGTCTTTGTTTATTGATTATATTCTGTCATATTTACTTCAATCACATCTGTTTTTTGTTTCTGTTTTAGTTACAGCTGGTCATGCAGGCCAGTAAACACAGAAGAGAGCAGCTGTTTCAACAGGAACATCGTGACCACTTCAGCAGTTCTTACATTTCCAGCTCTTGCACTGCAATCTAATTTTGACCTGCTTAAATTCACTCTCACCGTGTACAGCGGCCATCGATCTTCATCGTCTGAGATGTTCGTCACTCTAACGTCAAAACATGTCAGGTGGGATTACTAAAATACATGTTTATAAGAAAAATACATTGATGTATTATGTATATTAAATCATATTTTTACAATTCTCTGCAGCAATGTTCATATGTCTTGTAAACACTGCCAAGGAAATTCAGTGAATTGGAATGAGCAGCTTTCTGTCTCTGCTTTCTGTGGTTTAAATGCAAAAAATGTCACCTATTCCTGGAAAATTTACCTGGTTAATGCCTCAAGCAAAGCTGTACCAGAAAGTAAGTACACAGTCTTAAAAATAAAGGTTCTGCACAATAAGCAAATGAGTTCAGTGAAAGGTTCTTCTTACTTTTTAGGAATGTAAAGCCATTTAATATTTACCAAGACAATTGTTTAGTTTGTGCTTTTGGATCAATTTGGAATTGATTGCTCTTGCTCTTTCCTTCAGTTCTGTTCTGCAGCAGTATGGATCTCGGTTTACCCTCCAAGATGGAGGAGAGCTTACATTTCTCTCTGCCTGTTGTGCCACCCTACACTCCAGCCCATTTTACTGAGCCTTCCGTTCCAGTATCTGTGGCTCCTTATCTTTTATCTGATGATATTGACATTACAGCCCCAGTTACACAAGATACTCTGACTTCAGTGATACATACAAAACACCATAATATTCAAAGTCCCAGCACGTACCACCATGCAGCATTTCCAACTATCACATCTTCAGTCCCATCTTTCCTGGAGGAAACAGAGTCGTCCGGGGGTCAATGGGAGTATCAGGAGTCTTTACCAGCTTCAGATAGGGTGTCATTGACTGATGTGACCTCAGGTAAGATACTGCAGTGAGTGACAGAATTATGGAAAATGTTCAAATTTTAATAATATATTATAATAAGGCTTTTGTGTTTATGCTTTAAAACAAAAGTAGCTCTGCGCAACATGATATTTGATGATTTCGATTACAATAAAATGAGATTAGATGCCCCCTGGTGGTTGATTGTTTTAAGATAATCACCATTTCAACAATCGTTTTTAAAATGGGAAGAACACAGCACAGCAAAAGCACTTTGTGGAGGAAAACATATTTTTAATATTAATCGATCAGTTATCTAACTCAATGAGAGCCTTATGGAAACCTAATAATAATAATAACCTAGAAAATATTTATTTGTTCATTTGTAATCTTACAGTACCAGGATTGCCACTGGTGAAAATAAATCAAATAATATAATGCCAATGAAGTATGAGTCAACACCACAAAAATCCTACTTCAGCATAATAATAATAATAATAATAATAAACGTTTTTTGAGCAGCAAATCAGAATATTAGAGTGATTTCTGATAGATCATGTGACTAAAGTAATGATGCTGAAAACTCAGCTTTAAAATCAAAGGAATTAATTACATTTTTAAATGCATTCAAATAGAAAGTTATTTAAATAGTAAACATATTTCAAAATGTTACTGTTTTTGCTGTAAATTTGAATTTGTGAAGGAAAAAATATTTTATATAACCACAATAGTTTTTATATAATTATTGTATATAATATTTTCTAATTTCACTTTAATTTTAGTTACATTTTTAGTAATTTTGTTGTATAGTAATAATAATAATAATAATAAATATTCTTATTATTATGAAAAGCAGTATTTAAAATGATTCAACCAATGTTATTTTAGTATCATTTCTAGTATATTTTTATATTTTCTGACTTCACATTCATTTTAGCTACATTTTAGTAATCTTTTGTGCTATTATTATTATTATTATTATTATTATTATTATTATGAAAAGCAATATTTAAAACTACTGAACCAACTTAACCAAAACATAGTAGTTTTTGTTTATACTTTAAATTAATGTTTATTTTTAGATTTTCTTATTTTTCCACTTTGATTTAGATACATTTGAGTAATTTTGTTGTAAAATAATAATACTAATCATTATTATTATTATTATTATTATTATTAAATAGAGCATTTAAAATTAGTTAATGTCATTTTAGTATCACTTGACACACCACAATAGTTTTTGTTTACATTTTGAATTAAAGTTTACTTTAATATTTTCTGATTTAACTTTAATTTTAGGTACGTTTTTAGTAATTTTGTTGTGTTCTTCTTCTTATTATTATTGATAATATTATGAAAAGCAGTATTTAATTTATTCACTTTAATTGTAGTTATATTTTTAGTTTTTTTTTTTAGTAAAGTTACATTTGTTTAGTTTATTTTTCATATTTTCTATTTGAGTTTCAGTAATTTTGTTGTTGTTGTTATTATTATTATTATTATTATTATTATTACTACTACTACTATTATTATGAAAAACAGTATATAAACTATTTTTATATTTTCTGATTTCACTTTAATTGTAGTTATATTTTTAGTTTTTTTTTAGTAAAGTTACATTTGTTTAGTTTATTTTTCATATTTTCTATTTGAGTTTTAGTAATTTTGTTGTGTTATTATTATTATTATTAATTTTATTATGAAAAACAGTATATAAAATTACTTAACCAGTGTTATTTTAGTATCACTGATACACCACAATAGTTTTTATTTCTGTTTTAAATTTGTTTATTTTTAGATATTTTTTAATACTTTCATTTTAGCTATATTTTAGTAATTTTGTTGTATTATTATGATTATGATTATGATGATTATTATTATGAAGAGCAGTATTTAAAATGATTTAACCAATGTTATTTATTATTTTAGTATCACTGGTACACCACCAAATATTTTTCTTATACTTTAAATTAAAGTTTATTTTTTATATTCTTAGTAATTTTGTTGTGTTATTATTATTATCATTATTATGAAAAACAGTATTTAAAATTAATTTAGTAATTATTTTAGTATCACTGATACGCCACAATAGTTTTGAACTGAAGTTTATTTTTAGATATTTTTGTATACTTTAATTTTAGTTAAATTTTTATTCATTTTGTTGTGTAATTTTTATTAATAAAAATGCCAGTATAGTTTTTACTAGTTTATATTTATTGTTTATTTAGTTTTAGTTATACAAAGTTAAACTAAACAACAATGAGAAATGCAACCTTGGCAGCTAGCTGTAATAAAAAAAAATCTAATAATAATTATTAAATAAAATACTAACTTTGTGAGCTACATTTGGAGATTTTCATACTGAGGACATGTTTCACACAGACAATTATCAGGAGTCAATATCAGACGATCATCTCTCCCTACCAGGTATTTGAGTAGTAAACACACCTCCTGACTAAACATCCTGAAATTAATTTCATTATAATGAACAATACTAAATGAAAAGCACAACGCTCATATGAAATTTTCGGTGCTGTTTATAGAGTATGATTACTATAATTTTGGAATTGAAGAGGCTGATCCCGGTGTCCCAGTCGGCAGACCTACAGGTAAATGTTTTAATGTTCTGCATTAAAAATAATGATCTAATTGCTAGTATTTAAATGTTATTTAACTGTGTCTTGTGTGTGTGTGTGTGTGTGTGTGTGTGTGTGTGTGTGTGTAAGGAACCGATTCATATTTTATATAACCACAATAGTTTTTATATAATTATTGTATATAATATTTTCTAATTTCACTTTAATTTTAGTTACATTTTTAGTAATTTTGTTGTATAGTAATAATAATAATAATAATAAATATTCTTATTATTATGAAAAGCAGTATTTAAAATGATTCAACCAATGTTATTTTAGTATCATTTCTAGTATATTTTTATATTTTCTGACTTCACATTCATTTTAGCTACATTTTAGTAATCTTTTGTGCTATTATTATTATTATTATTATTATTATTATTATTATGAAAAGCAATATTTAAAACTACTTAACCAACTTAACCAAAACATAGTAGTTTTTGTTTATACTTTAAATTAATGTTTATTTTTAGATTTTCTTATTTTTCCACTTTGATTTAGATACATTTGAGTAATTTTGTTGTAAAATAATAATACTAATCATTATTATTATTATTATTATTATTATTATTAAATAGAGCATTTAAAATTAGTTAATGTCATTTTAGTATCACTTGACACACCACAATAGTTTTTGTTTACATTTTGAATTAAAGTTTACTTTAATATTTTCTGATTTAACTTTAATTTTAGGTACGTTTTTAGTAATTTTGTTGTGTTCTTCTTATTATTATTATTGATAATATTATGAAAAGCAGTATTTAAAATTATTTAACCAATGTTATTATAGTATCACTGGTACACCACAGTAGTTTTTGTTTATACTTTGAACTATTTTTATATTTTCTGATTTCACTTTAATTGTAGTTATATTTTTAGTTTTTTTTTTTTTTTAGTAAAGTTACATTTGTTTAGTTTATTTTTCATATTTTCTATTTGAGTTTTAGTAATTTTGTGTTATTATTATTATTATTACTACTATTATTATGAAAAGCAGTATATAAACTATTTTTATATTTTCTGATTACACTTTAATTGTAGTTATATTTTTAGGTTTTTTTTAGTAAAGTTACATTTGTTTAGTTTATTTTTCATATTTTTTATTTGAGTTTTAGTAATTTTGTTGTGTTATTATTATTATTATTACTACTACTACTATTATTATGAAAAACAGTATATAAAATTACTTAACCAGTGTTATTTTAGTATCACTGATACACCACAATAGTTTTTATTTCTGTTTTAAATTTAAGTTTATTTTTAGATATTTTTTAATACTTTCATTTTAGCTATATTTTAGTAATTTTGTTGTATTATTATGATTATGATGATTATTATTATGAAGAGCAGTATTTAAAATGATTTAACCAATGTTATTTATTATTTTAGTATCACTGGTACACCACCAAATATTTTTCTTATACTTTAAATTAAAGTTTATTTTTTATATTTTTAGTAATTTTGTTGTGTTATTATTATCATTATTATGAAAAACAGTATTTAAAATTAATTTAGTAATTATTTTAGTATCACTGATACGCCACAATAGTTTTGAACTGAAGTTTATTTTTAGATATTTTTGTATACTTTAATTTTAGTTAAATTTTTATTCATTTTGTGTAATTTTTATTAATAAAAATGCCAGTATAGTTTTTACTAGTTTATATTTATTGTTTATTTAGTTTTAGTTATACAAAGTTAAACTAAACAACAATGAGAAATGCAACCTTGGCAGCTAGCTGTAATAAAAAAAAAATCTAATAATAATTATTAAATAAAATACTAACTTTGTGAGCTACATTTGCAGATTTTCATACTGAGGACATGTTTCACACAGACAATTATCAGGAGTCAATATCAGACGATCATCTCTCCCTACCAGGTATTTGAGTAGTAAACACACCTCCTGACTAAACATCCTGAAATTAATTTCATTATAATGAACAATACTAAATGATAAGCACAACGCTCATATGAAATTTTCGGTGCTGTTTATAGAGTATGATTACTATAATTTTGGAATTGAAGAGGCTGATCCCGGTGTCCCAGTCGGCAGACCTACAGGTAAATGTTTTAATGTTCTGCATTAAAAATAATGATCTAATTGCTAGTATTTAAATGTTATTTAACTGTGTCTTGTGTGTGTGTGTGTGTGTGTGTGTGTGTGTGTGTGTGTGTGTAAGGAACCGATTCATTGGGCTTTAGTTGGAATGAAGGATCATTCCCTCACTCTTATGAACATGCGGGTGATAATCTGGTTGACCCCAGTTTGATCGGCCCAGCGGTATCAGAGAAGACCCTACTGGATCTGGACAGACAGATCATTCAGCAGTCTGTGTTTGAGTCTTACACTCTCACAGGTATATCCAAGTCTTATAAAGACATGAAACTTCACTCATTTTACATTTTACTCTTAAAAATAAAAGTGCTTTAAAAGGTTCTTCACAACGATGCCATAGAAGAACCATTTTGGGTTCCACAAAGAACCATTCAGTCAAAGGATCTTTAAAGAACCATCTCTTTCCTACCTTTTTATAATCTGAAGAACCTTCTTTCACCACAAAGAACCTCTTGTAAAACAGAAAGGTTTTTCAGATGTTAAAGGAACCATTTAGACAAAAAGGGTTCTTCTATGGCATCGTGAAGCACCTTTATTTTTATGTGTATGGACTGTAAAAAGAACCTTTGGTTGTCTTCTTTTTCCTTTAGGATTATCCTCTTCGGATGTAACATTTAAACCCTTCGTGCTTAAACCAAACGCTCTTTATTTGCTTGAAGTGTCTGCAAGTGAGTTTTCCGTCTTGTTTTGGAAAATTCTAATCAGAATTCCTTTTACAAATGAAAATTGCAAACAAATAAATGTTTGTGAATTTTTTGGCCTAAGGCTATTTGCATTGACTACTTTTTCCCCTCCTTGTCAGTTTCTGAGGCTCGGCTGCAAGGGAAAAGCCAGCTGTTCTTTCACACTCAAGCTGTTCCTGAGGGAATGAGCTGCCAAGTGCAGCCCAACACAGGCTATGAAATCCACACTCATTTCAGCATCTTCTGCTCCTCTGGAAAAGAGGTCTGCATTTGTACTCCTTTTATTCACATTTCCAATTAGATTTTTTAAGAATGCTCTAACATTCATCTGTTCTTGATGTAATTGTCTTTCTGTGTTCAGGATCTTTTATATGAATACAGTTTTAGCGTGGGCAACAATTTGAGGAAACTCCTTTACGAAGGCAGGGATTTCCAGCATTATTTCAGTCTTCCTAGTGGAGATCCTAATGATGATTACAAAGGTACAAAGATTTAATTATTATAATCTCACATATATAAACCACATCTATTGTCATTCTCAGAAAATCTCTCTTTTTTCCCCACAGTCACGATCTATATTGAAATCAAGAATCAATTTGGAGCGGCGACCAAACCATGTCCTGTGAAAGTGACTGTTCTTCCAAGCTTTCAGAGAAACTCGTCCTCTCAGCTCAACCCTGATCAAGAACTGTACGGATACAATGGAATTACGCTATAAACTAATTCTCACATCTTTATCTGTTTTTAATGGACTTTTATTCTTTCTTCCAGGTATATGTATGGAGTTGGTAACCTAACGGCTCTGAGTAAGATCGGAAGCAATCGAGACATCATCAACTACATCTTTCTTTTGACCACAGTGTTGAACCGCTTGAGCCTGGACCCGGATTCCTCTGTTGAGATTTTGACGCTCACACGCACCTCCGTCATTACAGAAGCCTGTCAGCTGTCCATAACTAATAAGGTCTAATATAAAGCCATTGTATTTTAGAATCTATAATTGATATTTGCTAAACATTACTTAAAATGACTTGTAACCAGTATTACTTTAGCTTAAGTGATGTACTTTTACAGTTTTGCTAATATTTAGAATTAGATTTTATTTTTATATATTTTTTTCACTTTAATTAGGTCACTTCTTTTTAGTCATTTTGTTGTGATTTTTGTCAAATTTTAGTTTTTCTAAAATATATAGTTGAGGTCAAAGAGTTTACGTACACCTTGCAGAATCTGCAAAATGTTCATTATTTAACCAAAATAAGTGGGATCATATATTTTTTTTATTTAGAACTGACCTGAATATGATATTTCACACGAAAGACATTTACATTTACAGTCCACAAGAGAAAAAAGTAGTTGAATTTATAAAAGTGCTCCCGTTCAAAAGTTTACATACACTTGATTGCAATACTTTTTTTTTATCTGAATGATCCACAGCTGTTTTTGTTGTTGTTGTTTGTTTAGTGATAGAAAAATCCTTCAGCATATTTGTGTGTATTTGAACCCTTTCCAACAAAGACTATATGATTTTGAGATCCGTCTTTTCACACTGAGGACAACTGAGGGACTATTATAGAAGGTTCAAACGCTCACTGATGCTCCAGTAAAGGCAGTATTACATATATATACACACATATACAAATATGATATTTAGGCAAAATAAGAAAAATGTACACATTTTTATTCTGTTCAAAAGTTTACACCCCTGGCTCTTAATGCATCATTTTTTCTTCTGGAGCATCAGTGAGTGTTTAAACCTTCTGTAATAGTTGCATATGAGTCCCTCAGTTGTCCTCAGTGTGAAAAGATGGATCTCAAAATCATAGTCATTGTTGAAAAGAGTTTAAATACACAAAAATGCTGAACAAGTAAAGAACTTGTGGTACCTGAAGAATTTTTCTGAAGAACAGCAGGCAGTTTAACTGTTCAGGACAAACAAGGGACTCATGAACAACTATCACTAAAAAACACAGCTGTGGATCATTCAGGTATCAACACAGTATTAAGAATCAAGTGTATGTAAACTTTTGAACGGGGTCATTTTTATCAAGTCAACTACTATTTTCTCTTGTGGACTATATGTAAACATATTTTATGTGAAATATCTTATTCAGGTCAGTACTAAAGAGCTTAGAGCAGGCAACGAACCAAGTGTGAAAGCAGTAGTTAACCATAAGAAAGCTGGTATGATAACTCAATGTTCTTCCTTTTGTTTTAGGGAATTTTATTTGAAATAATTCACAGGCTTACTGATTTAATGAGAGTCTCCAGTCAAGTGAGTAACCCCAAGCTTAAAGAATATTATGGATTTCATTTCAGTTACAGTTTGTAAAGTGTCATACATTATTTTTTATCTTATATCTGATTTAGGTGACATTTCACAGTGCCAAACAAGTAATACAGCATGTTTATGACATCTTATCCTTCTCACATGAGTCCAAGCCTTCATCAGGCCATATTCTGGACACTGGGATGGTAAATGCTTTGGTTTCTCTCCTGTCTGGTGTTTTGGAGGCTCCAGTGCTCTCTTCCAGACCAGGACACCAACTCATAAACAAAGTGCTTTACACCATCACTGATTTAGTACTGGTAAGAAAAGCATCTCTGATGCTCTAATGATATATTAGTTTACAAAATGACATGACATTAATATGCCCTGCTGATATCTTTTCTGTTTGAGAAGTTGAAAAGCAAAAGTTTTTCTAATTTATTGTAGGTATGAAGTCAAAATATGCAGATCACAATGCATCTCCTAGCTATGTGATCAGTTCATTTCTGCATTATATTTGCTAAATGAAAGTCTAGCAAATCACATTCTCATAAAATGTGATTCAAATTTTGTATCATTTTAGTTTCCAACAACCATCTGCAAGATGAAGAACTCTTGTATTATTCCTTAATCGGCAAACATGCCAAAAAGACATGATTCATATCATCCTTTGAACCAGGTTACAAGTATTTGTTCAATTCTCAGCAGATTTTCACATGTATGAATTATTCAGAAGATATTATTTTATGCCTAATCCTGATTTGAAGATTAAAATTAGCTAGTGAGGGAAGAAAATGCAAATATGACCCATATTTGTTCTGCATCTGTATGCGTTTTACTACATCCAAACAGTGATAGAAAATTACAGATTTAGTGAAAAGTATATTTTTGACCCTAGACCACAAAATCAGTCATAAGAATCAATTTATTGAAATTCATATAAATTGATTGTATGCATTGATGTATGGTTTGTTAGGATAGGCCGAGATTCAACTATTTGAAAATCTGGAATCTGAGGGTGCAAAAAAATCTAAATATTAAGATAATCGCCTTTTTACTTAATATGCTAATGATTTTTGGCATAAAAGAAATATCGATAATTTTGACCCATACAATGTATTGTTGGCTATCCCTACAAATATACCCCTGCTACTTATGACTAGCTTTGTGACATTGATTTATTAACTTAAACGGATTAAATGGAGTATTTGAACATATTTTCCCACTCCTTTGAGGATTGTAACTTCGTTTTGAATGCTAAAAAGTTTGACAATTCCTGCTTTTGTTATAGTATTTTAGTCTTATTTGAAATGTTTTAGTCTTATTTTATTTGAAACAGATGCCTTCTGACATTCTGTGATATTAACCTTGTACATTTTGATCGCAGGAGTGTATGCTGTCCGGCAATGTCTTGCAGTACAATGTGAACAACGTGTTCATGGAAGTGTTAGCCTGGAAGGATGACCGGTCTCATTCTGTGGTGAAAACGTTTGGCTTTATTGCGTTCCACCTCACTGATTTTCTGGAGATGCAATTTCAACAATGGAGCAGCAACAGCCAACACAAGCCTTGTGTCATTACCTGGCTCACAGTGTACAGACAGAGCCCATACCGCTGGTCCAGACATGTGCAGGTACGCTATAAATGCATGACTGAATTTGAAAACACAAAAAAACAAAAAATGTTTTTTAATTACATTCTAATTAAATGCAACATTACAGCTCAGTGGAGAGACAGCAGAGATTCGGCTCTACAACTGCACCAATAGAAAGGAAATCAAAGTCCGACATCTGTCCAAACCAGTTACTATTGAATTTCAGAGGAAAGAGGAGACAAAAGTATAAGCTTTTTTTACTGCTTGATCACAAATTATGCCAAATAGTTTTTCTGTATTTGTTTTTACTGATTTATCTTTGTTCCAGCAGAGTCAACATACACAGTTCAATCTTCAGCGCAGTCAGGTGAACACTCATCAGTTTAACATCACGTCACAGACCCTTCAGAGAGCCGTGCAGATCACTTTGCAGTTTAACAGGCCAGCTGAACGCCCCTTTCCCATCCTGCTGCTGCTTAGGTGAGGACATTGCTGCATTTCAGTGATAGTCTTCAGTGTTTTAGTCATCCTGAATATTAACTATAACATCTGTTTACAGAATGTATGAGCAGCCAACACCTAATCTATACAACGAACAGAAAATATATCACTGGAAAGGACAGACAGCTCACATCTTCCTCCCTCAATCCTATTTGCATGGTTTGGTTAAACCTTTAAGTATATTGTGTCCATACATCCAAACATTTTAGTGCATACATTTGACACAGGTCAAACTAAAACATTTAAAGATACAGAAATTATATATAGCTACACTACCAAGCCTGCATTTATTTGATTCAAAATACAGCAAAAACAGTAATATTGTAATACTTCTGAACTTTCTATTCATCGAAGAAACCTGAAAAAAAATTCTACCCAGCTGTTTTGAACATAATAATAATAATAATAATATTAATAATAATACTTTTTTTTTTAGTATATTAGAATGTCAGAATATCAGAATATTAGAATGATTTCTGAAGGATCATGTGACTGGAGTAATGATGCTAAAAATTCAGCTTTGAAATCACATGAATAAATTACATTTTAAAATATATTCAAATAGTAAACAGTTATTTTAAATAGTAAAAATATTTCTAAATTTTACTGTTTTGCTGTACTTTGGATAAAATAAATGCAGGCATGGTGAGCAGAAGAGACATTAAAACTCTTACTGTTTAAAAACTTTTGACTGGTAGTGTATAATAAATAAATATTTTATATTAATTAACACAACATTTTAATTTATAGTATTAATACAAATATATATATATATATATATATATATATATATATATATATATATATATATATATATATATATATATATATATAGTTTAAGCCCAACCTCTATTTTTAAATATTAATTCAATATAAATATATACAATTGAATTGTATATAAATATTAAAAAAAATGAAATTTGAACCTCATTTTTTTTATATTTAGATTTGATTTTAGATTTTGATATATATATATTATATACATATTAACCAAAAAGTTTTTATTTATTTTTTTACATTTTTTTTAATAATATGGTCACTTTATGTCAAAATTTAATCCGTACAAAAAAATACCAAAATAAGATAGTTACTTAAGACAAAAATAAGACCTTAAAGCAACTGAAAATTGCATTACATCTCAAATTACAAATGAAGTATTATATATTTGTTTATCATGTTATTTTTACACATTGTTTTAAATTTGCATAGTGAACTACAAATTAATAATTCCTGGTTACATTATTCCACAATTTCACCTCTTTATGCTTTTTTTTTTACCACAGCTGCTGGTTCTGTCTATCTAAGGCTTCTCAATGCAGACTATAATAAAAGCCCTAGCAACAATTACATCGCCAGAGCTGTGAACTACACACTTCACATTGAATCAGTGGAGTGTTTGTCCTGGGATGGTGTGAAAGAGTGGACACCCAATGGCTGTTTTCCTCAAGGCAGTGTTTCCCCAGACAAGACCTACTGCAGGTACAGTTTATACAATAAATGCTCCACCTAGTGGTGAAACAAAAAACTAACGTTTAATGTACTTCAATGTTTTATGTTTTCAGTAATTGCTTCAGAGGGTCTTACATGTTGGTTTGAAATTAATTCTTAATATAGCATTGCTTAATATCAAGTACTGCGTAGGCCAATGTAATCTGGCACCATGCACTAATAAAAAACACTAAAATGTCTTTGGGTTTTGTCCTTTTTTTCAGTTGCAACCACCTGGCATTATTTGCAGTATCACATGAAAACATCATAAGCAGTTACAACTCTGCAGATGTTTCGCAATTTATCCAGTACACCTGCATTGCTTCTCTCTACATTTATCAGATCTGAGTAAAGTTGTTCAACTTACATTTACAGATACTCTCCTCTTGTTTTGCAGCTTCAAAACCAACTACATATTGATCATTTCGTCATCAATATTCGTGGCTCTCTATGTGGTGGTGTTGGTCATCTTTAGGAAGGCTGATGTTTCCATACAGAAAACTACAGGTTCGTTCCTGCTACCAGAAAACAATCCCTCAGACCGGTTCCTCTATTCAGTCACCATAGACACAGGATTGAGATCTAGAACCAGAATGACAGCAAAGGTATTAATCATTGTCAATAGTAATAAAAATGAAAGTAAAGTCCTTATTTGAGATCATTTCTGCATATGAAGAGTTTGGTTCCAAAAATCCATTTTGATTATTTTGAGTAAAAATGTGTTTTCTTTACCAAGAAAGTGGTATGTTTCAAACTTTCACATAGCATCTTTAGATTATAATAACATTAAAAATTCAAAGATTTATTATAAAAACTGTTTTTTTTTTTTTTTTTTCAAAATGCAATACATCTATTAGGGCTCTACGCTTACTTTTCTTTTTAGGAGCACTTGTGCTCCTAACTTAAACATTTTAGGAGCACCTTCTTATCAATAATCAAAAAATCTGATAAAAAAAATCAGCCCTCCCATTATGAGGTGATATTTGAGTGAATTTGAGTGAATTAAATGGGAATTTAGTTTTGTTTTAGACTTTGTAATGGCTTTATTAAATGTATGACTTTATTAAATGTATGTCATCTTTTGTGTCAGATTTTTACAAAATTATGTTTTATAAGCTTTTTAACATATCTAATCAAAACAACAGAATATGAACAAGTAGAACAAGAATGAGATACCAATCAAATGAAATCAGTAAAATGAATTTGCACAACAGAGGTGGCATAGAAGCACACAAAAGTGGCTAGTAGATGTATTTTTAATGAGGCTCAGAGGTGGCATGCATGCAATCAAATTCATAAATTCATGTTGAGATTAATGTTTTAAATATAAACCTTTGAATGTAGAAATATTAAATTATTTAAACTGAAAAGATACTTTAAAAATGAAACTAAATCTGCCAGTAGGTGGCAATAAGTCACTGATTTAATTACTGAAACATATTGTTCATTTGATTGGTTGGAAAGGCTGATTCTGTTATGGTTGCTGGGAGATGAGGAGCCAGAGTGAAACGGGAGGAGCCAGGGATAAATCAAACTATGTATTTATTAACTTAAAGCAGGAATCCAGGAAACGCAACAACCAAAACATAACGTTAAGATGACATGAAGAGACAAACGACTTATAAAGAGTGAGACTAATGACTGACAGGTGTACACAATAACGAGGGAGAAACAAAGTCAACAGAACAATGGGAGAAACTAAAACAGAACAGTCCAATGAACAGAAACACAAGGAGACATGTAACAGATTCATTCAGGAATAAAGCAGGTGACTGTCTGTATGAATTGGAAATTAAATCAATTAACTCACTATATTCGTTTAAAAACGCATGTTCATTCATAAACGAAACACCATTGTGTTTGAATAGAGATGTGCACTCACTTGGAACTTTGTTTCAAACTATTTTTCACAACGAAACAGAGCTAAGTCAGGCAGTGGTGTTATAGTCAGACAATGTAAGTCACTTAATATTAACTTGTTTATTTAACTGTTGTATTGAATCAATATCTCATTTAAAAACTCCCTTAAAGTGGTTGTTCACTTTCAGAACAAAAATTTACAGATAATGTACTCACCCTCTTGTCATCCAAGATCATGTTCATGTCTTTCTTTCTTCAGTTGTAAGGAAATTGTGTTTTTTGAGGAAAACATTTCAGGATTTCTCTCAAAATAATGGTGCCCCAGAATTTGAACTTCCAAAATGCAGTGTCAAAGGGCTCTAAACGATCCCAGCCAAATAAAAAAGGGTCTTATCTAACAAAATGATGGGTTATTTTCTAAATACAATTACAATTTATATAGTTTTTAACCTCAAATTCTCGTCTAGCTCAGCAAGATGAGCATTTGAGATTAAAAAGTGTATAAGTTGTAAATGTTTTTTGAAAATAACCCATCATTTTGTTAGATAAGACCCTTCTTCCTCAGCTGTGATCATTTAGAGCCCTTTGAAGCTGCATTTAAACTGCATTTTGGAAGTTCAAACTCAGGGGCACCATAGAAGTCCATTATATGGAGAGAAATCCTGAAATGTTTTCCTCAAAAAACACCATTTCTTTATGTCTGAAGAAAGAAAGACATGAACATCTTGGATGACAAGAGGGTGAGTACATTATAAATTCTTGCTCTGAAAGTGAACTACTCCTTTAAAAGCCATTAAAAGTTCCCTCATCTTAGTTCATCGCGATGTCACAAAGTGATGGCTTATTTACACCATAGGTTTATAAATGCCGCCAAAATGATTCATTTTTTTAAAATCACAAAGTACAAAGTAGACGAGATAAACTATGGTGATAGGTGTATTCAAAGACCACCTTTACTGTTTACAATGCGTGGAATGGTGTGCTGTGATTGGTTGAGCGGATGTGTCGTATTTTGCAGAGAAGAGAGACTGGCGTTTGTCACGGTTTGGAGAAATAGGAAGAAAACATGACAGTATAACACAACGGGTATCGCATTTTGTGTAAAATTAAAAATTTACTTTTCATTACCGACCAGATACAATACTGATTTTAGCAGGAACTCAAAATTGCGTTTATCGCGTTTTGGAACCAAGCTCCTCATATAGACGTTAGATTACTAAATCTTTATTTTTTCAACATTGGCAGGTCCATATTGTACTGTATGGAGATAAAGGTGTCTCTCAAACCAGGGAACTCAGCAGCTCTGACTCTAAACTCTTTACATGCAACTCAAGGAATACCTTTATTCTCAGGTAAATGCTCATTTTGCACATTTACCTTTTTTTGCGGCAGTACAGTCAACTGTTAAGTTAAACCTAATGTAATTGTCTGTTACAAAATGTGTTACATTTTAAATCATAATTCCTCACAGTTCCCCAGAGAGTCTGGGTCGAGTGTGGAAGGTGCATCTTTGGCATGATAATGGAGGTTCGTCTCCCAGCTGGTACCTGAGCCACGTGGTGGTCAAAGACCTGGTGCAGGGGTCCTGCTGGTTCTTTCTCGGCCAGTGCTGGCTGGCGGTGGATGAAGGAGATGGAAGGGTTGAGAGGAGTTTAGTTGCTTCCGAATGCGGCCTGACATTTAAACAGGTGAACCTCATGTTGTCATTGATTTGTCTATGTCTTTTGCAGTTTCTTTAAAGTGAAAAAATTAAAACATTCTGTCATCATTTAGTCACTCATGTCGTTCAGTCACAAACCTGTGTACATTTCTCTCCTGCTGAACACAAAAAATATTTTAAGTGTTGATAACAGTTTCGGTTCCCATGTAGTCAGTGGGAACTGAAACTGTTTGATTAGCATTTTCAAAATATATATAGATTTTTGTCTGCAGAACAAAAAAGTCATACAGGTTTGAGACAACAGGAGGGTGATTAAATATTAAATAATCACAGAACTTTCATATTTTGGTGGACTGTAGGTCTAGGACATGTTGATTTTGATGTTTTTTCTTTATTTGACAGCAGTGCTTAGTTTACATTTTTATTTTAAATATGTTTAAATGTATCCAAATTACACGTAAAAAATGTATTATTGTTATATGTTATAATAACATATTGTTTATCAGTTTAATAATGATTTCTTCCAACTTTACCCTACAATAGTAAAAAAAGGAAAAGAAATAATAATAATAATAATAATAATAATACAATTGTTTCATTTATTTCATAAACAATTTAATTTGAGTTATATATTTGTTTTTTACCTTATTTTAAACGGTTTGTTATAACAACACATAACAACATGTTTATTTAATGATTTCTGCCAATTTTGGTTAAATTCTTAATTTTACCTTACAAATGTAAAACAAAACAACAACAACAACAAAAAACATTTATTTCATATATTTCATATACAATTTAATATGAGTTATAGTTTGCTATAACATCCCTGTTTATCCGTTTATCCATTTAACATTAAGGGGAGACACTGCAGGCAAAAACACAGTTTTTTCATGCACCTATCAAGTTTGAGATTTTGGGCTTTTTGGTGTTTCATAATGTGTTTTTTCAGACTAGTGGAAAGAAAACATCCAAAAGACACTGTTAAGTGTTTCTTTTTTGGCACTTTATCTATTTGTGTCAATTGATTTCAATTATAATGCATATTTTTGAAGGCCGTTTTATCAAAATTACCATGCCATAAATCTCCACTTCAGTAGCACTTACACACACCAAACTTAAAATTTTTACTCCTGACTATATGCTGAAGGTTTTTAGGGATTTGTTCATATATAATTTGCTTGATTTTATGCAACATTTTATTTCCCCAAAAATGGTAAAAAAACAAAAAAAACCCATTGTTTTCTATCTGTTCTAATTTTTTTTCTGAATTATGGAGTGACAAAATGAGATGCCCAAAATTCCCTCTGTAAAAACATTTGACAATATGTCAAAAAAAATAAACAAGAATTTTGAAACTGAGTTCATCCATTGTTTAGATTTTTGTACTAGAAATGTATGCAAATTAGCACATATTTCATTAAACAATGCCTCATTTGCATATTTAAACCTAACATTTTAGAAAACTTGTAATACAAAACGTTTTTATCAATGTAATCAATTAACTGGGTAAGTAAGGTGATAACGATTAGTAATTTTTTTTTACCCTATTCACCTGCAGTGTCTCGCCTTAAGATTATTAAATGCTGTAGACATATTGTTCGTTCGTAGTTCATGTTAAGTAAAGTTGACTAATGTTAATTAGTGAACCTTATTGTAAAGTGTTACAATCGTTATTTATATCTATATTTTACGGTATTTTTGATCATACAAATGAAGCCTACAGTTGCTTTTTCTTCTTCTGCTTCTTCTTTATTGCTTAAAATATGAAGGTATATTAACATTTAAAGATTTTTTTAATTAATTGCATTCCCTACTGACCAGCGCAATGCAAAAACAAAGATGAATGAATTATGCAATTTGCTAAATCGTGTTTTTTTTCTTTGAATATGTCTATTATACAATTTACCACAAACATCTTGTGTTTTTTTTCCTTCTATGTATCTGCAAAAGTTCCTGTATTTGAAACTCACAGAATACCTGGAGGACTTTCACCCGTGGCTGTCTGTGTATAGCCGTCCGTCGTTCAGCTCTCACACACACACTCAGCGCTGGAGTGTGTGTTTGCTGCTCCTGCAGGGCTACATGTGTGTCAGCGCAGCGCTTGTAAATCTTCTGGAAGAACAGGTGTTCAACACAGAAATCAATACATGTCAACAAATACCGTCAACATATGTGTGATTTTGAGTTTACTTTCATTTTCACAATATTGAGACCTGTCTTTGTTGTATTCTGCTATACACCAATGGCCAGTGTTTTGTAGAGATGGGGCTTATTGATGTTTCTGCGGTTTCCATGGTAACAGGCCTGTGCAGTGCTCTTGCCGTGCTGCCGGTGGGGGGTCTGGTGTCCCTGGTGTTTCGTGTCGGCAAGGTCAGAATTCCCAGACTGCCTGAAATTGTCCCTCAGTTTCTTCTTGCTACACAGTTAAACATTAGATCTGCTGTATAATTTTTTATTGTTAATTGTTAATATAGTTATTGGTATATACAAGTTATTGTTAATATATCTGTTTTAGACCACATCCACTAGTGTGTCTGGAGAGCAGTATAAGGTCAAGGTGCCTGATGTCTACTCTGTAGAAGGCATGTTTTTATGCATTTTCCTATGTTGGTATCATGTGTCAGTTTACTCATTATTTAAAAATTGTTTTAAGCAAAACAATTTCTAATGGCTTGTCTGTTTCACAGATCACCATAATGCACTTGTGATCAATGATCGTGCATCGCATTTGTCCTGGAATACAGTTTCCCACTGGACTCATGGATCATGGAAAAAAGATGACA
>NC_133384.1:17900149-17955800 GCF_049309525.1 Garra rufa
ACCAGTCTATTTAAATATATTTTAAAATGTAATTTATTCATGTGATCAAAAATACAAATTTCAGCATCATTATTCCAGTCTTCAGTGTCACATGATCCTTCAATAATCATTCTTATATGCTGATTTGCTGTTCAAAAGACATTTTTTATTATTTTTAAAAACAGTAGTGTTTTAATAAAAAACTGTTGAGTTCCTTATTCTTTTTTGGATTCTTTGTTGAATAGAAAGATCCAAAGATCAGCTTTTATCTAAAAGAAAAGCTTTTTATCAACTATATTATTCAAAAGCTTGGTATATTTAAAATCAGTATATATTATATTTTTTGTAACTTAATGCATTTATTTATCAAGGATTCTTTAAATTAATCGAAAGTGATGATAAAGACATTTATAATGTTACAAAAGATTTCTATTTCAGATAAATGCTGTTCTTCTAAACTTTTTTTGTCTTCAAAGAAACCTGAAAAAAATCTACTCTGCTTTTTTCAACATAATAATAATAATAGTAAATGTTTTTTGAGCAGCAAATTAGAATATTAGAATGATTTCTGACAGATCATGTGACTGGAGTAATGATGCTAAAATTCAGCTTTGAAAACACAGGAATAAAGTACATTTTAATATATATTCAAATAGAAAACTGTTTTTGCTGTACTTTGGATCAGATGAATGCAGGCTTGGTGAGCAGAACATTACAAATCTTATGACGTTACATTTGACTGGTAGTGTATGTTTAATAAATTAACATTTACTAATAAGTTTAATAAATAAACATTAATTTTAAGCCAGCC
This sequence comes from Garra rufa, assembly GCF_049309525.1. Taxonomy (NCBI): domain Eukaryota; kingdom Metazoa; phylum Chordata; class Actinopteri; order Cypriniformes; family Cyprinidae; genus Garra; species Garra rufa. The sequence continues at coordinate 17,900,940 of NC_133384.1, forward strand.
ACAAAAATGTTAAATAATAGTTGAGTTATAAAAACAAACAAACAAACAGTAGTGTATGTTAAATGATCATTTATGAATATTTTTAAAATCTCTATTCTATGTCTTTTTTTAGGCTTCATAGAGAACCAGCAGGTTTGTGTTGGTAGAATCCAAAGTCTTCAATTCTGGTGTTATTATGTTGCCTGGATTCTCTGCTTGTCCCTTTGTCTTACGTGCTTCGTCATCACATCAGCTCTTGGAGTAAAGTGAGTGATCTTTTGTTAGTACTATATTCTGTTTAAGCTCGAATATTACTTCAGGCATAGTATTTGTTTCCCAAATATATGAAAATAAGGATTTAAATTTGTTACCCTGCAGGTTCAGCAAAACAAAGACTCTTCTTTGGGCTCATTCTGTGTTCTTTTCTCTTCTCTGCTGTGGCTTTGTACTGCATCCAGCAATGGTAAATCATCTTGATCCTGCACACAGTGTGTAGACTATCTGTATACAGTTTCAATTTAATATTTGGCCCATATTTCCTGGATCAATACAAATACAAACCTGACATAGGCTAATTTTACTTCCTTATACAGATAGTCATAACTGCCATTGCAGTGTCTCTGCTGCATCGAAAGAAACCCAACTGGTTCCACAGTCTATGTGTAAAAAAGCCTGTCACTGAGTTATTGAGACACAGGGACTCAAACTATGAGGACATCTTAGTTAGCAAATACCAGCAGCCACATTTTGAAAAGGTAAATGGAAAACATGTTTCTATGACAGTGATACATACAGCCAAGCCCAAAATTTTTCATACCCCTGGCAAATTCTGACTTAAAGTTACTTTTATTCAACCAGCAAGGTTTTTTTTATTAGAAATGACACAGATGACTCCCAGAAGACAGATGAAGAAGATGATGTACTAGAGGCATCATTGTGGAAAAAAATATTACTCATCTTTTATTTACATTTGAACAAAAAGTGGCAAATTATTCATACCCTTCTCAATAATCAATTGAAAAGTCTTATTGGCTAATACAACAATCAAACACTTTCTATAATTGCTGACCAGCTTTTTGCATGTCTCCAATTATATTTTTGCCCATTCATCTTTAGCGATGAGCTCCAACTCTTTCAGGTTGGAGGGTCTCCTTGCCATCACCCTGATCTTTAGCTCCTTCCACAGATTCTCAAATGGATTTAGGTCAGGACTCTGGTTGGGCCACTGCAAATTGTTAATGTTTTTGTCTGCTAACTATTTCTTCACCACTTTTGCTTTGTGTTTTGGGTCGTTGTCGTGCTGAGATGTCCACTGGTGCCCAAGGCCAAGTTTCTCTACAGACTGCCTGATGTTGTTGTTGAGAATTTTGATGTATTGCTCCTTTTTCATGGTGCCGTTTACTGTGATTAAGTTCCCTGGTCCACCGGCTGAAAAGCACCCCCAAAACATTACCTTCCTACCACCATGTTTGACAGTGGGGATGGTGTTCAGGGTTGAAGGCTTCTCCTTTTTTACGCCAAATAAAGGCTTTTTTATCTGACCATAAAACAGAAGACCATAAGTCGTCGTCTTTTTCCAGATGAGCATTTGCAAAGGCCAAGAAGGCTTTTGTGTGCCTTATCTGGAGAAGTAATGTCCTCCTTGGTCTGTTTCTGTGGACCCCAGCGGTGTGCAGTGTGTGTTGGACTGTCTGCCTTGAGATGTTGTCACCAGCGGAGCCCAGATTCATCAGGATGGCTTCTGTTTTTCACCTGTTAAGTTGATTAAAACAGCTGTTCCCAATGAATCAGGGTAATTAGAATGCTTAAGGACAGCTTGGACTATTTGGAATGGTATAGAACTTTGGATTTTCCCATAGACTGTGACAGTTTGCAAAGGGTATGAATAATTTTGGACATGCCACTTTTTGTTCAAATGTAAATAAAAGCTGAGAAATATTTTTTTTACACAATGATGCCTCTTGTACATCGTCTTATTATCTTTTGGGAGAAGCCTGTATCATTTCCGGTCAAAAAAAAAACTTGCTGGTTGAATAAAACTAACTTTAAATCAGAATTTGCCAGGGGTATGAATAATTTCGGGCTTGACTGTACATCAAAGAACTTTAGATTGAATACTTACACCTGATATCAAGTTTTCATCTATTCTGTGTTATTTTGATGTGCAGGTACTCGCTGCCCGTCAGAGAGCCAGGTATCTGCGTCTGGTACGGCCACCAAATTCAAGAGAGTTGAAGTGTGCGAGAGGTCGAATAAAGAAACAGACTCTCCTTCGCAAAACTGCAAGGTCTAACTATTTGATCAGTCCCAATATAACCTTTTACATTTGAGTCGACTCTCAAATTACACTTTTGCTTCCACAGGGATTTGATGTTTCACCTAATCGTGCTGTTGACAGTTCTGTTTGTGACCTATGGAAAGTCTGACAATGACCACAAGTACCATTTGAATCAGGCTATCAAAATTCATTTCACAAAGTAAATACCAGACATTCTTATATAACTACATTATATGAAATGATATTATTACTACACATGCTAACAATATTTTCATATAAACAGGAGTTCGCAAAATTCATTTCACTCCATCCAAAAACATGATGATTGGTGGAACTGGACAACAACCACTTTCCTCGAGAGATTATATGACAATGGCAACTACATTGATAAAAGAGTTAAAAATGAAGTACATTTTTAATGATTTATTTGACATCTGTTGGTATTTAAAGAAGATTTAAGTGGTTTAGCGATGAATGCTGCTTACTATGTGTTGCTTTATCAGACAGGAGATTTCAGCTGTTCTTTCTCTCTTATTGGGAGTCCGGTTATTAGAAAAATCAAGAACACATATAACTCATCATGCCAGGTAAATCACCAACACTGACTGTTTTACAGTAAATATGATTTTTTTTTGTGAAGGGATAGTTCACCCCAAAAATTCTGTCATTAATTATTCACCCTCATGTCATTTTTAAACTCGTAAGACCTTTGTTATCTTCAGGACACAAATTAAGGTATTTTTGATGAAATACGAGATCTTTCTGACCCTTTTTAGACAACAATACAACTGACTCATTTAAGGCCTAGAAAGTTAGTAAGGACATATAAAATAGTCCATATGAATACTTTTTGTGTGCAAAGAAACCAAAAATAATGACTTTATTCAACAATTTCTTCTCTTCCGAGTCAGTCTTTGACATGTGTTCACAGGAACTATTTTAATAACGCCACATGGACTATTTTATTGATGTTTTTACTACATTTCTGGGTCTTGAACGTGTCAGTTGCATTGCGGTCTATGCAGGGTCAGAAAGCACTTGGATTTCATCAAAAATATCTTAAATTGTCTTCCGAAGATGAACTAAGGTCTTGCAGGTTTGGAACAACATGAGGGTGAGCAATTAATGACAGAATTTTGACTTTTGGGTGAACTATCACTTTAAATATACTGTATATATACATGTCACTTTTGACAGGTTAATAATTCTTTTCTCAATGCACAGATCTTGAGTTTGCTGAGCAAGAATAATTTTAAATGCCTCAATAACCAGTCTGTGGAAAAGAGACACTCAATTTGTGGGAAACTTGGATGTTATGAGGGAGAAAGTGTGAGTGTGAGCCTGGGAAAAACAAGGTCAGATAAACTTCTAGTTATCTTATATGTGACCCTGAACCACAAAATCAGTCATAAGGGTCAATTTTTTTGAAAACTGAGATTTATATACCATCTAAAAGCCGAATAAATAAGCTTTTTATTAATGTATGGTTTGTTAGGATAGGACAATATTTAAAAATCCGAAACCTTTAAAGTTGTCCAAATTAAGTTCTTAGCAATGCATATTACTAATCAAAAATTAAGTTTTGATATGGTAAGAAATTTACAAAATAACTTCATAAATCATGATCGTCACTTTACTTAAAATCAATAATTTTGACCCATACAATGTATTTTTGGCTATTGCTACAAATATACTTGTGCTATTTAAGACTGGTTTTGTGGTCCGGAGTCACACGTGCACGTATATATTTATGTATATATAAAAAATATGTGTTTCGTTGCTAAAATAGGTTTACAGCAATCAAGTCAATTAAAAAGCTTTTGGATTCTGGCTGGATGACTCCTTTCACCCAAATTGTGATGGTCCAGTTTATCCTGTACAGTGGGCCAAGTAACCTCTTCACGGCAGTCACTATTCAAGTAGAGCAAACTTTAACAGGAGCTCTGATGCCCTCATCAAACATACAGTCCACTAGACTTTACCACATCCCAGCTGTCTTTGACTACAGTGTTATGATCTGTGAGGTGAGCATCTTAAAGCAGCATTATAGTCCAGACACATGTATGACAGCAGAGTAGCTGAGCTGATAACAGGGGCGTCTGACAGGGGGTAATAGTGGAACAGAGTAACAGGGGCCCTTGGACCACCCATCTCCAACATCCCCCCACAAACCCCCCTCCCCCCGGAACGTTACATTACGATCGCGAACACCCCCCCACGAACGTGATTGTTTGGTTTGTAGGGGGGCCCCATAGCTGAGTCAGTGCACAGGGCCCAGAATTCTGTCAATAATTACTCACTCTCATGTCATTTCAACCCCCGTAAGACCTTAGTTCATCTTTAGAACACAAATTAAGATATTTTTTATGAAATCCAAGAGCATTCTGACCCTGCATAGACAGCAACACAACTGGCACGTTCTTACCACCCTTCTGGGCCTTGAATGTGTCAGTTGCGTTGCTGTCTATGCAGGGTCAGAAAACTCTTGGATTTCATCAGAAATATCTTGATTTGTGGTTGAAGATGAACAAAGGTTTTTTGGGTTTGGAACAACATGAGGGTAATTAATGACAGAATGTTCATTTTTAAGTGAACTATAGATCACTCAAAAATAAAAAAAATCATCATTTAGTCACTTTCAAGTTGTTTCAAACCTGTGAGTTTTTTTCATCTGTTGAACACAAAAGAAGATATTTTGAAGAACGTTGGTAACCAAACAGCTGACGGTAGCCACTGATTTATATAGTTTTTTATGCTATCAAAGTCAATGGCTATCGTCAAATGTTTGGTTCAAGACAGATTTTTGATTTATTACATCTATATTTATTTATTCCCATGTCTTTTTACTTCTAGCTTATTTTCCTTTCACTCATCCTGCTTCATATGTATTGGCAAATATATGTTATGACTCAAAGAGGATGGCTTTACTGGAGAAACCTTTGGAGCTGGTTAGAGGTGATTTTCTTCTTATTCTCTGTCTTAATCTTTTTAATCACTTTAATCTTCTTTACTCTATTTTACATTATTTAAATATATTTTTTTACACAGGTGACAGTTTTCATCTGCAGTCTTTTGCGGTTTATTTGCTCTGTCTACATCTTCATGCTAAAAACAGAGATGATTGATTTCCTGCAGAAGGAGGATTTTAAATTACATGTTGATCTAAGTCCTATCTTCTTTAGTGAACAGGTAGGACAATGCAGTATAGTTCATTAAGACATTACCTATATTGTATTTCTATCATCCCACTATATTAAAAAATCCTTAATGTGAATCAACTGATGATTAACGTTTTAGCAGTAAAAAACTGGCACTGCATGCAGTTACATGGCATAAAGGGACAGCCAAAAATGTAAATTTTGTCATGAATTACTCACCCTCGTGTCAATCCAAACCCATAAGATCTTTTTTTTATTTTCAGAACACAAATTAAGATATTTTTGTTGAAATCTGAGAGCTTTCTGACCCTGCATAGACAGCAGTGCAACTGACACGTTCAAGGCCCAGAAAGGTAGTAAGAACATTGTTAAAATAGTCCAGTGATTCAACCTCAGATCAGGGTCAGAAAGCTCTCGGGTTCAATCAGAAGTATCTTTATTTTTGTTTCAAAGATGAACATAGTCTTATAGTTTTGGAATGACATGAGGGTGAGTAATTAATGACAGAATTTTAATTTTTGAGTGAACTACCTCTTTAAATGAACAAATTTGTTCAGACTTCCTGCCAGCTTTCTGAATTTTAAAACATTTAAAACATTTATTCATTGGCAGACAGATCCTTTATGACATGAACATATTTCACTCGCAGCTTTCTCAATCACTCCTTGGCGTTGTTGTGAATTTGCTTCTCCTGAAATGTGTGTCTTTACTACGGCTAAACAAAGTAGTGGCAGCAGCTGTGTCTACTTGGAAACTGATCTTCTCCAACCTGCTTTGGTTACTGGTAGCCTATTGATTTACATAACACAATATGTTAAAATCAGTTCACCCCATTAATGTAACCAAAGGCTACTTCCATTAAATTACTTTTCTTTATTTCTATTTAGGCACCTGGTGTTATTGTCGCCGTGGCCCTCTCCGGTCTCCGCAACTTGATCTTTCATTCACTCCCATTAACCAGTATCACTAGATCTGCTTATTGGATCTTTACTCGTTTCTTTTGCATGAGCCACTTTGGTGACATTCAGATCCAAACCCAAGTCCCATCAACACTTTATTTTGGAGCTATATTTTGCACTATGATTCCATTTAATGCTACGGTATGTATTAGAATATCATAATACTGGTGATACACAGTGTACTGTACAGTCGTGGCCAAAGTTTCGAGAATGACACAAATATTAGTTTTCACAAAGTTTGCTGCTAAACTGCTTTTAGATCTTTGTTGCAGTTGTTTTTGTGATGTACTGGAATATAATTACAAGCACTTCATACGTTTCAAAGGCTTTTATCGACAATTACATGACATTTGTGCAAAGAGTCAGTATTTGCAGTGTTGGCCCTTCTTTTTCAGGACCTCTGCAATTCGACTGGGCATGCTCTCAATCAACTTCTGGGCCAAATCCTGACTGATAGCAACCCATTCTTTCATAATCACTTCTTGGAGTTTGTCAGAATTAGTGGGTTTTTGTTTGTCCATCCGCCTCTTGAGGATTGACCACAAGTTCTCAATGGGATTAGGATCTGGGGAGTTTCTAGGCCATGGACCCAAAATTTCAACGTTTTGGTCCCCAAGCCACTTAGTTATCACTTTTGCCTTATGGCACGGTGCTCCATCGTGCTGGAAAATGCATTGTTCTTCACCAAACTGTTGTTGGATTGATGGAAGAAGTTGCTGTTGGAGGGTGTTTTGGTACCATTCTCATGGCTGTTTTTGGGCAAAATTGTGAGTGAGCCCACTCCGTTGGATGAGAAGCAACCCCACACATAAATGGTCTCAGGATGCTTTACTGTTGGCATGACACAGGACTGATGGTAGCGCTCACCTTTTCTTCTCCGGACAAGCCTTTTTCCAGATGCCCCAAACAATCGGAAAGAGGCTTCATCGGAGAATACGACTTTGCCCCAGTCCTCAGCAGTCCATTCGCCATACTTTTTGCAGAAGATCAATCTGTCCCTGATGTTTTTTTTGGAGAGAAGTGGCTTCTTTGCTGCCCTTCTTGACACCAGGCCATCTTCCAAAAGTCTTGGCCTCACTGTGCGTGCAGATGCGCTCACACCTGCCTGCTGCCATTCCTGAGCAAGCTCTGCACCGGTGGCACTCCGATCCCGCAGCTGAATCCTCTTTAGGAGACCATCCTGGCGCTTGCTGGACTTTCTTGGACGCCCTGAAGCCTTCTTAACAAGAATTGAACCTCTTTCCTTGAAGTTCTTGATGATCCTATAAATTGTTGATTTAGGTGCAATCTTAGTAGCCACAATATCCTTGCCTGCGAAGCCATTTTTATGCAACGCAATGATGGCTGCACGCGTTTCTTTGCAGGTCACCATGGTTAACAATGGAAGAACAATGATTTCAAGCATCACCCTCCTTTTAACATGTCAAGTCTGCCATTCTAACCCAATCAGCCTGACATAATGATCTCCAGCCTTGTGCTCGTCAACATTCTCACCTGAGTTAACAAGACGATTACTGAAATGATCTCAGCAGGTCCTTTAATGACAGCAATGAAATGCAGTGGAAAGTTTTTTTCGGGATTAAGTTAATTTTCATGGCAAAGAAGGACTATGCAGTTCATCTGATCTCTCTTCATAACATTCTGGAGTATATGCAAATTGCTATTATAAAAACTTAAGCAGCAACTTTTCCAATTTCCAATATTTATGTAATTCTCAAAACTTTTGGCCACGACTGTATATGAGTGCAGTATCTCATATATGGTTAAAAGTGTAAATGTTATTAATTTATGACATGATTCTGGTTTGATCATTTTCAGGTAATTGCCACCTTTACCTTTTTGGCGAAACAAACTAAGAAAAGAAAACATTTACTGACTGTCTTTGAGCTGATTTCTTATGTTAAAGACAAGGCTTTATGCATTGTTGGCAAAGCCAGTCACAAGTCAACTGACCATCAGGTCCACACTAATGTAAGCACTAATCGTTAAGACATAAATACTCTTGACCGCATCATTTAATGATAAATCTGCTTTTCTTTTCACAGAGCTTTTACCTAGCAGAGTTTGAGGACCTTATGGATGAGCTGTTGTTTCATCTCTGCACTATGTCAGACAGCCTCCACAGCACGTTGCCAGCAAAAGAAAATATATTTGAAACCCAGAGCAATTTCTCTTTGCCGGTTTCTGGGAGTGTTTATAGCCCAGACTCAGAGGTGATGATTTTGTTACATTATACAGTATTAGTAATGTGGTGTTAAATGACGACTACAAGCACCAGCTATCAAAGGGGAAAAGGCTTATTAACATATATATTAAATTAAAGAAATAGTTCACCAAAAAAAAAAATTGGAAAATTTGTTTACTCACATACATTAATTTAGCATTACATCACTTGCTTACCAATGGATCCTCTGCAGTGAATGGGTGCCTTCAGAATGAGAGTTGAAACAGCTGATAAAAACATCACAATAATCCATACGACTCAAGTCTATGGAATAATGTGTTGTGAAGCAAAAAGCTGCATCTTTGTAAAAAAAACAACAACAACAAATCCATCAAGGCATTTTGGCTTTAAGCTGTTGCTGCTGGCCATCTCTAAATCTGTTCAGATGTTAAAATATGTAGTTTATACTAAATTGTATTATCTAAATAATTGCAGCAATTGCATATTCTTGTTTTGTATAGAGTGTAATCTTTGATAGACTGGGGAAGAAACACACAGGATGCCTGAATATCAGCAGTGCATCATATAGGGAAAACACTCACAGGTAGATTTGTTTTCTATATCAAATTACAAATACAGTAGAGTTGAGATGCAATATGAACGAATGTCCAAGTCTATTACTGTAACATGATAATTGTTTCAATTATAGATCACCACTTGAACACAGAACGTCTCAATATATTACAAAGCAGAGGAAGACCACAGGATGAGAGTCTTTTAGGAGGGCAGAGGAAATTTAGAAACCGCGTCAAAGATCCAATCAGAGAGTCAAAAGAGACTGGACAGGCCCATATTCTTTCTTCAAGCAAGTATTGTGCACCAGCTGAGTGGAAGGACAAATTGTACTTAAAATCAATGCTGTCTGATCCAATCAGGTCGGCAGATGAGCATAAATTTGCCCTCCAGGCACAAATGAGAAAGCACACTCTTACCTTATCAACTTGCAAAGTGAACAGTCATGAAGAGTCATATATGTGTGATGCATTGTCTTTTGGGGGAATGGACAATTCTGTACAAGGACAAACAGTTATTCCAGGGTGCATTGAACAATGTATGTAATATAAGAAAAAAGAGCTGTTCAGTTTTACTGTTTTATCCCAGAAGAGAATTTGCATTTTCAAACCCTATTCCCTATAGTGTTGTTTTTTTAGAATGATCCTTGGTTAACAATACTTTAAAAACCTTTAAATAATTAATTATATACCTCAAATGTGATATTTGATTTGCAGAAAGTTGCTAAAATACTACTACCACTAGGACATGTCTTAACATGTTTGACAAATTGAAGTTTTTTAAATATACAGTTTTAATCAAATTATTTAACCCCCTTAACCTGCCCCTTTGACATTTTGCTGCAGAGAACAACATTTTGTGATGTTAATAAAACAAAAAAATATATTTGGTTCTAAATGTTCGTGTTCAAAATTATTCAACCCCTAAAAGACAAATTTGGTGCAGAATCTTTTATTCTTTAAAACCACACATAAGCACTGCTTGGGAGTGCTTAGAAGCTTCCGCCACGTCTCTACTGCCCATTCCTTGTCTGAAAGACTGAACAGGCCACTTAAGAACATTCTATGACTGATCCCTGAAGCAAGCATAAGTAGATTTGGATCTATACTTTGGATAATTGTCATGCATGAAGTCCATTGATCATTAGCTTCAGTCTTTGCACCAAAAGTATCAAAATTCTTGCCAAAATGGCCTGATACTTCAAAGAATCCATGATGTCCTCCATACAGTCATGATTTCCACTTCCCATAACAGGACTGGTCCACCAGGGAGATGGTGTTCTTTTGCTCATATTTTGCCATTTTTGCACCAGACCTACCACTGATTCATAGGTCCAAAAACTTCCAGCTTGGTCACATCACTCAATAAAACTTTCAGAACTGCACAGGTCTATATAAATTAATTTTAGCATATTCAAGTCAGCGTTTTCTGTTCTTCTTGGCCAAGAGTGGCATTCAGCAAGATGCCTCATGAATCATGAAAGCCATGCTTGTCTTGTGTTCTTCTTATACTCTGCATTGAAATGTTTTTCTACGTTTCATTGGGTCATATGAAAGTGCAGGATTTTCCTCAGCTGTTTTGATCAAACGTTTTATGATATTGTGCTTTTTCTTAAACACCCTCAAAGGTTTTATGGTACAACACATTTTATGCTAAGGAATAAGGCTGCCAGCTGTGTCTTGGAAATCTTCATATAGCCTTAGACATTCTAAAGTATCAATAATTTCTTCTCAATAGCATATGTGAGAGCTCCATTTACTGTCATTTTAGATACTTAAGCTTCAGCACATGCATGGGCTAACTGCACATATAGCTGTGTGTATTACAGCTTAAGCAAATTCTGTTTTTAATAGAATTTCTAAAGGTTTAATTATGTTTTAAGACAATTTTGTTTCCCCCCATACAAATAAGTGACTAAAACACAGAAACGTTGAATAGTTTCAAAATTCACGTTTGGAGTATTATTTGCATTCGTGAAAATGTATGAGCAGCTTCTGTTATTTTGCAATTAAAACTTAAACTTTATTTAGCCGAAATAATAATTTAGTAAATAAAACTTTTATATATCTTCCCCTTTTTCTCATTTATTTTATGTCTACACCACTGCTGTCATAATTCAGGTTCGTGTGAATCTTATAACTTCAACAATCTTAAAACTTAACTCGTAAAAGCAATAACTTTCTCCTAGTAACACTTCCTGCATCTCGTCTTATCTCTTTCACTAATCGTCCAATCAGCTTGTAGCCCACGACAGACCACCCAATTGCGGTATTGAACGTGCATGAACTGCGGACTTGAGTGGCGACCGATGATTGGCCGAGTCCTTGCGCTACCAGCCAATCAGAGCGTGGCAAGTCACTCAAGTTCAAGTAAAGGAGTGGGGAAGCGAAGTAAAAAAAAGCATTTAGACAAAAATGCGAGACTTGTGATGAGCTGAGCCAAATCATTTAATGCAAACGCTATTATAACTATCACAGTATTTATTCCTTTGGTTACCGGTAGCAGTGTATGCGTATCTGTTTGATCCATTAGGCTAACTAAAGGAGGCGTGAATAGCTATTAGAGATCATGAAGAAGATAATCCTTCTATTGATTGTGCTGCTTGGAGTGACACACTTCATATTGCCAAGCCGATGCGAAGATGATGCCAAAGCTGGTAAGATATCTGTTGCAGATATCTAACATACTAGACTCGTTGCACTTGCTAGCTAGAGTTAAGGTCTAGCTAGCAAGCACTGCATGTTGTGGAGACCAAGATGTTTTTGTTGCAAAGACCTATTCATATAAAGCAGGAAATATATGTTAATTTATCTGAATGCGTTTCAAATTTGTTAACCCAAACATTTTAGATTCAGCAGAAGATCTCGGAGAAGAAGATAATGATGATGATGATGATGATGAAGACGGTGATGATGATGATGATGATGTAGATGACACTGAAGTAAAGGAGGAGAATGGGGTGCTGGTCCTAACAGATAAAAACTTTGACACCTTCATGGAGGGCAAAGACACTGTATTGGTGGAGTTCTATGCACCATGGTAAGTTTTGTTTGCTCTACACCCGTAGGAGACACGCCATTGACTGCCAAAGATCTTTCTCATGCAAATATTAAACTTTTTTTCAGGTGTGGCCACTGCAAACAGTTTGCTCCTGAGTATGAGAAGATCGCTCAGACGCTAAAGGAGAATGACCCACCAATTCCAGTGGCAAAGGTTGATGCCACTAAGGCCAGTGCTCTGGGTAGTAGGTTTGAGGTTTCTGGATATCCCACCATCAAAATACTTAAAAAGGGAGAGCCGGTGGACTATGATGGGGACCGAAGTGAGCGAGGTGAGTGCAGTGCACAGTGAATTTCCATCAGATTGCTGTGAACTTTCCTTCCTGGTGCGTTGTTAATGAAGCACACTTTTAACTTTCATTTTTTCAGCCATTGTGGAACGAGTTAAAGAAGTTGCCCAACCTGACTGGAAACCTCCTCCTGAGGCCACCCTGGTCTTGACTACAGATAATTTTGATGATGTGGTGAACAATGCAGACATCATTCTGGTGGAGTTCTATGCACCCTGGTTTGTATATTTAGATTCCTGTGCAGCTTGTTTATTGTATTATGATGTAACACATTTGCATTCTTTTAGAAGCATCATTGTGTCTTTTTGAGAGTCACGTATTTTAATCCAACAGGTGTGGCCATTGTAAGAGACTCGCACCTGAGTATGAGAAGGCTGCTAAGGAGCTCAGCAATCGCACTCCTCCAATTCCACTGGCTAAAGTTGATGCCACTGTAGAGAGTGATTTAGCAACACGGTTTGGTGTTTCTGGCTACCCAACTCTTAAAATCTTCAGAAAGGGCAAGGCTTTCGACTACAATGGACCACGGGAGAAGTTTGGTAGGTCGATCACCAATTGACCCTTCGCAAACAGCTTGATCGACAGGCGATCTGACCAATCATAATGCTGAATCTGCCATTTTGTCCGGCAAACAAATCAGACAGGAGAGTAGATTAACTTCGGTGGACTTCAACGTGAAAAATTGTGCACTGGCGTCTTTTGGCGTTTGAAATAATAAGTTCTGATGTTGATTCATTTTTTTTTCATGCCTTAAATAAGGAAGAAAAGACGTTTGGTTCACGTGCCGATTTATGTAATAAGGCTGTGCAGACAATCTGTCATGACACTAAAGAGCCACAAAACAATTTTTATTGTTTGAATTTCTTACAAAATCACAACGTTTTAAAGCTGAGACCTTGTTTCGTACCAGAAGTAACCTGCTCTGTCTTGTCTATCAGCTGTTGTCAGTTTTCTCTTTCCTCCGCAATGTCTGTTCTACTGCGTGAGAACATGTGTATGTAGTGTGAGAGCTGCATTGTTTGTCGGACATAGCAAGAGTAACTAAGGAGGGTGGGTTTTTGCAAAGGGTCAGTTGTCTTGACAGATTGATTTGGCAGTGTTGGAACTTGAGAATTACAATCTCCTCTTTTTTTGTTCTGTAGGTATTGTTGATTTCATGTCAGACCAGGCTGGTCCTCCATCAAAGCAGGTGCAGACTCTAAAACAAGTTCAGGAGCTCGTCAGAGATGGCGACGATGCTGTGATTGTAGGCGTTTTCTCCAGTGAAGAAGATGCAGTATATGAGACCTATCAAGAAGCATGTGTGTATTGTGCTGTCTGAAAATCCTCTTTTTCAAGTGGATGAGATTTAATCTGAATCTGTACTTTTTATTTCTTTTCTAACAACTTTGTTCTTTCTTCATGTAGGTAATTCTCTACGAGAAGACTACAAATTTATGCATACGTTCAACAATGAAGTTGCAAAATTCCTTAAGGCTTCACCTGGACAAGTAGTCATGCTCCAGCCAGAGAAGTTTAGGTCTACACATGAGCCTGCATCTCATTCACTAACAATTAAAGTAAGTTCTGCTTATTTATTGTTTGTGTGAGATCTTTAATGTGTGGTAACAGAAGTTTCGGCAAACTTTTGCAGGCGAAAAAGGTCCAATGTCAATAGAGGGTTATCACGGTGCGTCATCAGTCAACCATATTGGTGGCACTAAATGTAAACAATGCTACTGAACAAAACTTGCATTTTTTTGCTGATTATTGCTGCTGAAAATGGTCAATTGTCATGTTTTGGGCTGTATTAATTGGTCAGACTGGGAAGCACAATTGGAGTACCATATACTATATAAAAGTTATAACGAATTAAAGAGAAGAGTACAAAAAGCTGTCTGAGGAACAAAAGCAAACTGAACCAGGATCTCTAGAGCAAGAATAGTGACTAATTTCATGTTTGTTCTTATTTCATGTCATGTAGGTAAAATACTAGGCTAATACTGCTCGTACGTATCTTTACCACCTATTAACTTTAGTTTGTCAAAATATTACGCCCTTTCTTGCTTACTATGTCCTTCTCAATATGATTTAGCAGCTCCCAAATGTTTTTCCTTGGTTTAGACCAGGGGTCACCACACTCGGTCCTGGAGGGCAGGTGTCCCTACAGAGTTTAGCTCCAACCCTAATCAAACACACCTGAACCAGCTAATCAAGGTCTTAATAGGTATACTTGAAACTTCCAGGCAGCTGTGTTGAGGCAAGTTGGAGCTAAACTCTGCAGGACGCCGGCCCTCCAGGATCAAGTTTGGTGACCCTTGGTTTAGACCAGTGGTTCTCAATCCTGGTCCTGGGGGACCCCTGCTCTGCACATTTTGCATGTCTCTCTTATTTAACACACCTGATTGAGATCTTCAGCTTGTTAGTTCAGTTCATGGATCTCTCTCCTAATGAGCTGATCTCAATCAGGTGTGTTAAATAAGGGAGACATGCAAAATGTGCAGAGCAGGGGTCCCCTGGGACCAGGATTGAGAACCACTGGTTTAGACAGTATAAATTTGCAGAACAACATATTCAGTAGTGCATTAACCGTGCAATCCATGCTGTTATTTACATCCGAGTGTCACCAATATGGCTGCGCAATCGGGTAACTTGAACCCAGTGAAATCTGTATAGGAATTTCTTTTGAACAACACTAATTTTTGTGCATTAACCTTCAGGCAGTTTTCCTAACAGATTTTCCTTGTCTATCCTAAAGGACTCCACACCTGCTTCAGAAGTTCAAGAGTTCTTCAAGAAACACATACTGCCTTTGGTTGGGCACAGAAAACAGAGCAACGATGCAAAAAGATACACCGCACGACCTCTCGTGGTTGTTTATTACGGAGTAGACTTCAGTTTTGACTACAGAGTTGGTATGTGTTTAAGCTGTGGCGGTTGCAGTGCTTTGAAAGTCCTGCAATGCCTGTAGCTCACAATGCAAATGCTTTTGTTTGTTATCATTTCCAACCAGCCACCCAGTTTTGGAGGAGCAAAGTGCTTGAAGTAGCAAAGGACTTCCCAGAGTACACATTCGCCATTGCAGATGAGGAAGACTATTCTGATGAATTGAAGAGCCTTGGGCTCAGTGAAAGCGGGGAAGAGGTTAATGTTGCCATTCTTGGTGAGGGAGGGAAGAAATATGCCATGGAGCCAGAGGAATTTGACTCCGATGTGCTCCGAAGCTTTGTTGTGGCCTTCAAAAAAGGTAAAGTATTGAAAAGTATCTTATGAAAATACATGTTTCTCCAACTTAATCAGCCTTAATCAGAGGAATCTGTGACTACGTCCTTTTCTTTTCTGACAGGTAAGCTAAAACCTATTGTAAAGTCTCAGCCTATTCCTAAGAGCAACAAAGGACCGGTGAAGGTTGTGGTGGGCAAGACTTTTGATGACATTGTGATGGATACAAAGAAAGACGTCCTTATTGAGTTCTATGCACCATGGTGTGGTCACTGTAAAAAGCTGGAGCCAGATTATACAGCTCTCGGAAAGAAATACAAGAATGAGAAGAATCTCGTCATTGCCAAAATGGATGCCACTGCTAATGATGTTTCTCATGACAGTTATAAAGTAGAAGGTTTCCCTACCATCTACTTTGCTCCCAGCAACAGCAAGCAGAACCCAGTCAAATTTGAAGGCGGCAAAAGGGACGTGGAGGAATTTAGCAAATTTGTGGAAAAGCATGCCACAAAGTTATCACAGAAAAAAGATGAGCTCTAAGCAATTTAGAGAAACCATGAACTTTATATAAATGCAGTTCCCTGAGAATGGAGGTATTCTGGAGGGCTTGGTGACCTTCAGAAAAGAGAATGTTTTGATTTGTTTTTGTACTTTTCTTTCGTTTCTGGGATCAAAACATTCAGTATTTTCATTCCAAAGCAAGCACTGTTTATTTCTCCCAAGTCTTTTAAATAAAATAATGGAAAAACATAAATGGAGTGGTTGTCATAAATAACTTCTGGTTGGTTTCATTTCAACAGGTTAAGTTGTGCCACAGTTTTGAGGTCCAAACACTCCTTCAGATTTAAAAAACAAACAAAACTATTGAAATCATTTTTTGCAATAATACATTTCCAAAAAAAAAAAACCTAAATTTAAAAAAAAAAAAAATAAAAATCTGGAAGGAGTTTAAGACTTTTCACTGACTTGGTTACTGATTAAAATGAGAACTATAATAAGTCTTAAACTGATAAGCTGATAGTATGAACTCTCTAGATCATATGATTTTAAAATTAAGCTTAAAAAGTTCACTATATTTTAATAGTGAAATTACAGAAATAAAATGTGCAGGAAATGTAAGTGGCAGTTTTATTAATGTGCATATAAACTACCAATCAAAAGTTTTTTTTTTTAAAGAAGTCTCTTCTGCTCACTGAGCCTGCATTTATTTTGATCCAAAGTACAGAAAAAACGGTTAGTAAAAATGTTTTTACTATTTAAAACTGGTTTCTATTTGAATATATTTCGTCACCTTAGAATTATAAGGTTCTATCTGACATTTTTGTCAAAATTGAGTTATTCACATATTCTTAATCTGTGACAACATTCACATTATTTGATGTTTCTTTTGTAAGCTGTGTACATTTTGAAATCAAAAATGGAATCTCAGAAGTGCTCAGAATGCAGATAGAACCTTATAATTCTAAGGTGACTATTTTAAAATGTAATTTATTCCTGTGATACTCCATGTCATACATTAGAAATAATTCTAATATGCAGATTTTCTGTTCAGAAACCATTCAAAAGCTTAGAGTCAGTATAATTTTATTTTTATTTTTTAAGAAATTAATACTTTTATTAAGCAAGGGTGCTTTAAATTGATCAAGACTTTTATAATGTTACAATTGATTTCTCAATTAAGATACATGCTGTTTTTCTAAACCTATTAAAAAACTGAAATTCTACTCAACGATTTCTGAAGAATCATGTAATTGGAGCGATGCTAAAAATTCTGCTTTGAAATCACAGGACTAAATTACATTTTAAAATGTACTCAAATAGAAAACAGTTATTTTAACTAGTACAACTACTTCAAAATTTTTGCTGTACTTTGGATCGAATAAAATAAATGCAGGCTTGGTGAGCAGAAAAGCTTGCTGTTCAAAAACTTCTGGTAGCGTACGAAACAATTAGATTTAAAAATAGCGTTTTATTTGAAAGTTAGCTTATTTTAGCAGCAATTTGCGGCTATACATGGCTTTACTGGGACGTTTTAGATTATACAATACAATGCCATGCTGTGAGAACCGTGTGATGACGTAGGAGTCTCTGAATCATTTTTAGAACTGTTCAAAAGAACCGACTCGCGAAAGTGATTCGGATTGCCCACCAATATTGTACGCGCTGATGGCATTGCCCCCGTTAACAGATTCTGTGTGAGTGGGTGGTACTTAATGAACCGGTTGACCCAAGTCCAAACAGTCCACAGGAAGTCCCTCAGTTCAATGCGAAAATAGAATGACATGTTGACTGTATCGATTCCCTGGCCATATGGAAGAGTTTTTCCTCCCAGTAGCTACAGCAAGCTTTTCTTTATGACTGTGACGTTACTAAAAGAAAGTAAATCTTTGCATTGCACTGTATCGCAAACGCATTAAACGCTGCTGCTATTCGCTGACATAATTTACAGTAATGATAAAACCCCAAAGACGAACACTGGCATATTGCGCGCCGGTTTTACAGTTTCACAAAACTGTATTCGTTCAAAATCAAGAACAAAGAGAACTTCTTCACATATCCCCCACTGCAGTCACGCATCCGATTCGCCCAGTCCCTGATAGGATCTAACCAATCGAAACTCGCAACATTGAGCAGCTCGAACATGGCTCGTTCTGATTGGCTGATCTGTTTGGCGCTCGTTGATTCTGCAGTGCTCGAGGTGGGCGGCGAATTCTGAGTATAAACGACAGACTGAGCGGGTTTGAATACTTACAGAAACGGAAATATTACAAATTCACGTACATTTCAAATTCATTTCAATTCGCTTACAGTCTGCCGCAGCTCAGAGAGAGAACGGCGTCTGGCCAAACAGATACTTGTAGAAGTAAAGACGAATTAAGCGCCTGTCTTTTGTTTATCGAGGCTCGCCGGTACTGGTAACGCGGACGCGCGGAGGTGAAAGGACCCTCTACCGCGAGCTAGCAGAGTTAGCTAGCTCAGTTAAACGATCATCCTCACTTAGTGTCGGCGCTGACAGGCTGAGAGAAAAGTCGTTTGTTTGGATGTGAACAGGTCTCCTCCTTCAGGTAACGTTAGGCACTAGAACACGACACCAAAGAGACTAAGTCTTGAGTGTTAGTGAAACCACATTTACTTTCTGGTTAAGACAGCACAGCTAACCAGTTAGCGACTAACTTTAGATTTAAACACTGCAAAGACAGCGCTCATGTTAGATAATACACAGTTTACTAATCCTATTATTCGTGTTATACCTTACTGTGGAGTCCTAACGAAGTTTAAATGATAGTTCAATGAAAAATGTCATAATTTACAAGCCCTCATGTTGTTTCAGATCTTTATGACTTACTTTCTTCCGTGAAAGGAAACAAAGGGGATGAAAGAAATTACAGTTTCAGTCACCATTCACTTTCAGTGTATTCGAAAAAGATGCTTTGGAAGTGAATGGTGACTGACATTCTGCTTAACATTTACATTTGTGTCAGAAGAAAAAATGTCAGGTTTAGAGAACCCTGAGGTTGAGTAAATGACAGGTTTTTATCATTTTAGCATCTCAGCGGTAAGGCATTTTTTAGTTCAGCAGTGTTTATTTCTTATTAAAGTCTTTATTCAAGACTTGTTTTGGCTGGTTTAGTGCTAGCTTTGTGAGTAAACGTGTTGTAAGGTTTTGGTTTAATGTTTTCAGTTGGACGTCTCTTCAATGTGTGTGTTATTCCAGCAGGGGCGCCAATGAGTTCATACACCTGTCACATACACTAAGGATAACATAAATCCCAGATTTGGGATTGAAAGTCTATTTAATGCAATTGCTGAAAAGTCAAGGGGGCAATAATGAGTCTTATTTATGAAGTTTTCTCATGCTACTACATTTGGATTATGTGTGTAAGTTTGTGGTGTTGCTGAGATGACTGGGAGAACTTGTAGGAAGGGAAACCTGTGAACCTACAAGTGACACTTTGTCACTGTCTCGCACTATCTCAGCTGCTCGGTTACATATTCAGCCTACGTATTTGCAGCATGTTAGATAATCTCTACAGCAATTGAAATGGCCTTTTACACTCTAGTGGTTACAGGAGTAAAGTAATGTTGCTATTTTATAGCTCAGATTTGAGACAGTTTTCAGTTAAGTTTCAAATTAGGAGAAATAAATGAGGAAACTCTAATAATACTATTGATACAGTCAAACCAAAATTTATTCAGACACCTTAAACATTTCTCACATGATCACAGTTTATTTGCTAAAGTTTAGAAAATTGGTAATAAAATATGACAAGAACACAGTTAAACTGTTTCAGAACTAATTCATCTTGATAATGTCACATTGATACTTTGATAGAAAGGTATGTAACGGATTGCATTCAACCAAAAATTCAAACTGTTAGTATGTTAATATTTACAATATTGCAATCAATACTTTGGCTAATTTCCAAGCAATGTTTAATTTTTTTCAGTCTGGTGTAAAAAGGTTGCATTAGCAATTAAAGAAAAACACTTAAGCAAAGCATGGTCAGGTCAAAGTGTCTGAATATTTTTTTGTCCCAAGTTTTTAGCAGTTTTACTGGTTGTCCACTGTATGAATCATTTTTTTTGGGTATAATATGTCACAGTTTACTTTATTTAGCTATCCTCACTTACATAAATTAATAGTGTCTGACTCCTGGACCAAAATAAATCAAAAATATATCTGTTGTCTGAATAATATTTCTCTTGGCTGTATATGGTTACTTAGAACAGAACTGTTAATGCTTAGGTACAGCATTGCTTGGATAATTTTTGCTTGGAAGAATTTGATAAGAAATCTTCATTTTGAAATCTGATTGATTGAAAAGAAATATAAAGAATATTATTTTCCCCCTCTTGACTGAAGTTTATTTTTCTGACCCCATTGAAAAAGTTTTGTTTTAATCATAAACCTAATCATACATTTTGATTGTTTTCTCAGAATTAAGTATATCTTGATTTATGAATCTTCAGACATTTGCACTGAAAAACAAGACAAAAATACTCAGGAAGAAATTAAGATATTTTTTGATGAAATCCTGAAGGTAGTAAGGAATGTGACTTTAGTGGGTTTAGGGTTCAGGACAGCCACCCCACAACTCCAGTTTAAAGCACCCAATAAATGATGATTTTATATTGGCTTGCTAATATTTTAAATGTGTTGTTTTTTTTTTTTTGGTTGTGGCACAGCACTTTCCAACAATTATGTAGAATGGCCCATGGCTTTACTGGGATGTTTTCATACAAATGCCAAATGAAGATATTTTTGTTGAAATCCAAGAGCTTTCTGTCCCTCCATAGAGTGTACTACCACATTCAAGGCCCAGAAAGGTAGTAAGGACATCGATTAAAATAGTCCATGTGACATCAGTGGATCAACCTAGTAGTAAAGCTACTACAGACATAACAAAAATAACGACTTTGTTCAATAATTTTTTTCTCTTCCTTGAACTATTTCTTTTAAAGGGGTCATCGGATATCCATTTTCCAGAAGTTCATATGATTCTTTAGGGTCTTAATAAAAAGTCTATAATATACTTTGGTTAAAAATTCTCAATAGTAGTGTAAAAAACAGCCTTTTACCTCGTCAAAAACAGCTCTGCAAAAACTCAACTCATTTTAAGACATGGCCCCTTTAAATGCAAACGAGCTCAGCTCGCCCCGCCCCTCTCTGGGATTATGAGAGGTAATGTTTACTTTAGCAGCGTTTGGGCATGTTTAGTGGCTAAACTTGCCAAAAAGCACATTATTAAGAAAGGCCATTCATAAAGATGCATAAAAAAACCTTTATACTCACTTCTGCTGTGGGTGAAGCTGTATCAGGAACGATTCACACAAACATAGAGGCATATGTTGATCGGGATCGGCGCTTTCCTTTTAAAAACGAAAGTAACGTCTTCAGTAAATGACGACTGCTGTGTTCATTATTACATCCAACAACAGAACACCTCAATCGCTTATTCTGAGACATTCTTGTCTGCACCTGAGTCACACAATGGCGATCGAAGTCAGACTGTTTCAGCTTGGTGAGGGCGGGTCTAAGGTAAGGCGCTCAAGTCAATCAAGGGAGCGTCCTCTGTTGGTGTGCCGTCACCGACAGAGGACGCTCCCCTGATTGACTTGAGCGCCGACAAGAAGCTAAGAATGACCTGATTTTAAAAAGGGGATATTACTTTTAAAGATTAAAAAAATACTACTGGGTAGATTTTTATCATTGTAGGGTGGTTGTGTATACGAACAGTCAACGCCTATTTATGTTTAATAAAACCTACAGGAACCCTGTAAATAGATCTCATAATTACTTGCATATGAAAACTGTGTGATTTAACTGGTTTAGGTGTATTATAACTTTCTGTTTTATCCTAAAGGGAACAAAAAAGAAAACTGCTTAACCTCCTTGTTGTGTGTTTCTGTAGCATTTCTAGTATGCCAGTCTACAATGAAATCTAAAGCCATATACTGTATGTGTATAGGGAAACCATGGGATTGACCGGGAGGAAATCGGACAAGGTTCCTGTTTGCTGGAAACGGAGAGTGAAGTCTGAGTACATGCGGCTGCGGCAGCTCAAACGTTTCAGGAGGGCAGACGAGGTCAAGGTGATCCATGGGCTAATACAGCAGACATTAAGCTGCTCGTATAGAGTGTTGGTGTTGGTCAGGCTTTTAGGTGTCACGTGATATAGACAGTGCAAATGCACTGTTAATATGTATAACACTGTTTCCACATATGATAAAAAGAGTCACGAGAACAACCATGGTACCTGCCTGTCTCACGGTAAAATGTGTTTTCTTACTGTACAGAGCATGTTCAGCTCCAACAGACAGAAGATACTGGAGCGTACAGACATATTAAACCAGGAATGGAAACTGAGACGGATACAACCAGTTCATATTATGACACCTGTGAGCTCCTTGCGAGGGACTAGAGAGGTTAGAACAAATTGTTTAATTCTGAGTGCATCTCATTTCTGTTTGCTTTTTGAGAATGTGCATTAGTGTTTTATTTTTAAATGCATTTAATGTGAATGTATAGACTTTTGAATCTAACATGGCTGAATCATTTTGCAGTGCACTGTTGACAGTGGCTTCTCTGAGTTCTCCAGACAAGTCATTCCTCTCAAAACACTGAATGCTGTGGCCTCTGTGCCTGTCATGTACTCATGGTCTCCACTCCAGCAAAACTTCATGGTAAAACCAAATTTCTTATATATTTACAGAAGTCAGTGTTTTAAAAACACACTTTTAATCATATATTCTGTTTTAGGTTGAAGATGAGACTGTATTGCACAACATCCCTTACATGGGTGATGAAATCCTTGATCAAGACGGCACCTTCATCGAAGAGCTCATTAAAAATTACGATGGAAAAGTTCATGGAGATAGAGGTCAGAAATTCATTTTTGTCCTGGTTAATAAGATTTGATCTAGCTAGTCTTTTAAAGAAATGATTAACCTTAAAATGAAAATACAAAACTAATGATTCAAATTTATTTCTTTTTGCTAAGTCATAATGGCAGTTTAAATTTTTTGGTTGAAATATCCCTTTAAGAATTGATTCACAGTTATCTGCTTAAGCAGAGCTAACAAAGTCTTTAGACAGCAGGTTCTCTTGAAAGGGGTATTGATTTCTTGTCCTGTGTTTTGTTTTGTGTGTAGAGTGTGGCTTCATAAATGATGAGATCTTTGTGGAGCTAGTGAGTGCACTCAATCAGTACAGTGATAATGAGGAAGATGTTGAAGAGGAGGATCAGCATGATTGCAAGTTTGAGAAGATGGACCTCTGTGATGGAAAAGATGACGCTGAAGACTCTCACAAGGACCAGCTGAATTCTGAGAGTAAGGGAAATTTTTTTTTGTGTGTAAATCATATAAAAACACCATCCCTCTTTGATAGATTCTCAGCAGTTAATATATTAAGCTCCACACATTTTATTATTATTTTTTTTTAACCAAGCTCTAAAGGTTTACAGCAGTGTTACATATGTTAGTACTCTAGCGTTTGTTTATTTTGGGACACCAGAGATGTTTCTTTTGAGTGCAGTCTATTTTATTTTATTTTTTTAACAAATCACATGCATTTAGTGCTAACAATAGACAGGCATTTTATTACATGCTGCATGTTTTACACTCCCTCATTTTATTATACTGTTCATTCTTCAATAACAAACTCTGTGCTTTATTATATGCAATAGGTCACAACAATGAAGGGTCAAAAAAATTTCCCTCTGATAAAATCTTCGAAGCCATTTCTTCCATGTTTCCTGATAAAGGTTCAACTGAAGAGCTCAAAGAAAAGTATGTTAGAAAACATCTCCTCTGAATAAAAACTTGTTTTGGGATGTTCTGTTCATGTTTTGAGATATTTTGTCTTTTTGTAGATATAAAGAACTCACTGAGCAGCAGCTCCCAGGGGCTCTTCCTCCTGAATGCACCCCTAACATCGATGGACCAAATGCTAAATCAGTGCAAAGAGAGCAGAGTCTGCACTCCTTCCATACACTCTTCTGCAGGCGTTGCTTCAAATACGACTGTTTCCTTCACCGTAAGCAATGATTCCACAAACTGCTGTGTTTAAACAATATAAACCAGCCATTTAAAGGGATAGTTCACCCACAAATGAAAATTCTGTAATTAATTACTCACCCTCATGTCGTTCCACACCGTAAGACCTTTATTCATCTTTGGAACACAAATTAAGAATTTTTTGATGAAATCCAAGAGCTCTCTAACCCTCCAAGGGTCCCACCAAACATTTTATTTATAGACCCTTGCTTTCTATGGAGAGTCAGAGAGCTCTCGGATTTCATCAAAAACATGTTAATTTGTTTTCCAAAGATGAACGAAGGTCTTACGGGTTTGGAACCACATAAGGATGAGTAATTATTAACAGAAGTTTCATTTTTGGGCGAACTTATCCCTTTAAGTTTGTGTTTCTCAATGCATTCCTCTTTTGATTTACAGCTTTTCATGCAACTCCAAACACATACAAGCGTAAGAACATGGAGAATCTAGTGGACAGCAAACCATGTGGCATTTATTGCTACATGTATATGGTTCAGGCAAGTGCATTTCTCTACTCCTTCCAAAATGAAAGATATTGTTACGCCTGAAGGCTTGATACGTTTATACGTAATGTTGCTTAAATCTGATTCTTTCCTTCTATGATTAACCCTGGCATTTGCATCTTCTCAGGATGGCATGGTAAGGGAATACCCAGCAGGTGTGGTTGCTGAGCGTGCCAAGACCCCTTCGAAGCGCACAGCAGGCAGACGCAGAGGAAGACTACCGAACAGCAGACCCAGCACCCCAACAGTTAACGCTGAGACTAAAGACACAGATAGTGACCGAGAGGGAGGGACCGATGGAAACGACTGTAACGATAAAGACGATGATGACAAAAAGGACGAGACTACCAGCTCCTCAGGTAGAGATTGAGGGTCTATGAACATGAATCATATCAGTGTCATATTTGATTGTGTGCCGCCAACTATGAAAATCATATTAATAGAGTCACAGAGTTAGTTATGTCACAGGTAATTTTGTATAAGTGTTTTGAAGCCATACAAATATATTTTAGTTTTTCCTACTTTAGATTTCCTTTTAAAGGGCACCTATTATGCCCCTTTTTACAATATGTAATATAGGTCCCAGGTGTCCCCAGAATGTGTTTAAACTCAAAATTACTATTTTGAGTGGAAGCAGAAACACAATGTTTTTGTGCATTCCTCTTTAAATGCAAATGAGCTGCAGCTCCCTGCCCCTTTTCCAGAATAGGGCTGTGCCTTTACAGCTCGTATTTTAGATACTCTTTTTAAAAAGCATCAGTTTGGTTTTGATTATCATGTCTATCGCACTGAAATCTCATATATGATATATATTCCGGTATATTTCTGAGCGCACACATCTGAAGCATGTGCACAGAAAGCGGCTGTCACACGGCATGTGAGTACTAAAATAAGTTCTCTTTTAGGTCTTATTGCACTTAAACTGTCAAATACACATGTTTATGTTAAAATCATACATGAGATAAAATTAGTCGGTTATCTCTGTGAAAGTAAACAGCTGGGAAAGAAATCACATGTTTGTATTAGATCTTTGTGGCAGCAGTAAATGAATCAATAAATCTACTGCTCTCTTGGGGGCAACATTTTCTGCGTTGGTAGATAGGCCAGGGAACCGATTATAGCACTTAAACATGGAAAAAGTCAGATTTTCATGATATTGTCACCTTTAATAATTTCTTTCTTTTTTTTGTAGAGGCAAACTCCCGCTGTCAGACTCCAGTGAAGTTGAAATTGAGCTCAGAGCCTCCTGAGAATGTGGACTGGAGTGGCGCTGAGGCTTCTCTCTTCAGAGTGCTTATCGGCACTTACTATGACAACTTCTGCGCTATTGCCAGACTCATCGGCACAAAGACCTGTAGACAGGTACACACAGCTGAGAAGATTGGTTTATGCAATCACATTACAATACTGTTTAATGCTAGACAACTATGTATAATTGCTGAGTTATTTCTGAGGATCTGGTAAGTTACAAGTTAGTACAAACAGTTATTAAACAGTGAAATTAATACGTTTCTTGTTTTGGGCTTTGTCAGGTCTATGAATTTAGGGTAAAAGAATCTAGCATCATTGCACGTGCACCTGCAGTGGATGAAAACACTCCTCAAAGGAAGAAGAAGAGGAAACACAGGTGTGTGTTCAAAGTAATATTTGTAAAAGTCTGACTGACTTTCATTTTTTTAAAACCTTCAATATATCATATAGTATCATATATCATAGTGCTGTCAAAATTAGCTTGTTAATGCAGACTAGGGTTGTGCCGATAGACGATAGTATCGTGTATCGATGATAGTCAAAGATATCACCTGTTGCTGATGCCTTTGACGATAGTAAGACGATTATTATTATTATTATTATTAAGCGTCAAAAAGGCACCTAACTTTAGCGATGCGGCGCGGAGAGTCGGTTCTAGGATGCCTCAGAAACTTGCCGCGGTATAAACGTGCAGTGAAAATGGGAGATTTATTCATCATACAGTGTACATAGATTAAGTGTAGACAGTCATTAAGATAACAGAGCTAGTAAAATGTGGTTTAGGCTGAATTAAATACGATATATGAGAATCAGTCTGTATGTAGTAAACATAAACATTCACCTCAGTAACATCTATATGCGTTAACTAGAATTACGATGCGATAAAATGGCGCTAAACATATGCACGTGAATTACATGGGCACCGTTTCTCCAATCAATATGAACTGAACTACAACATGAACTGATGACAACAATCAGACATACAGCGGTAACATTATCGAAATATGACGGGTATAGAAAGATACGTTCATTTACATTCACGCACGCACATTTACCGCTCCCTGAAGATAGCAGAGAATGAAACCGAAAGTAAACTTGAACCTATCCAACAGAACTACCGTCAGCTCTCTGTACACGCACAACTTAGTCACATGCTCTACCCTTGCAAAACGAATAAGAAATTTATTACATATTGACATATTTACATGTCATTAAATAAATTAGCACGATAGTATGGTGTATCGGTGATCTCACAGGCTGACGATAGGGCGATATGAAAATTGTGCATATCGCCCAACACTAATGCAGACAATTCATTTTACCAGTTGAACAGTGTTAAAAATATTTAATGCAGGGGCCCCATTTACAACTGCTGCTTCTGTCTCCTTTGGTCTTGACAAGAAGTGTTTATTTAGTTGCAGAACGTCTTTACTACCACATCAAACAGACTTTTATACATGCACTCCATCTTCATTTCAGCGAAAATCACCAGTCAAACGAGTTGAGTATGAGTACAGGTGACGAGGAGCTTCAGTAGAACAGTAAACTGCGGTCACATGAGATGTTGTCAGGCCATATGTCAGTAAAAACAAATGTACCTGTCCTGTCAGCCATTATACTTTGCTCGTA
Source organism: Garra rufa (assembly GCF_049309525.1). Classification (NCBI taxonomy): domain Eukaryota; kingdom Metazoa; phylum Chordata; class Actinopteri; order Cypriniformes; family Cyprinidae; genus Garra; species Garra rufa. The sequence goes on from NC_133384.1 coordinate 17,928,543, forward strand.
GCACACGCTCTTCAGCGCCGTGCACTGTAGTCTGTATAATTTCATATTAAAGCAATTTAGATCCATGTCATGTTTAGCGGTGGCAGCCAAATAAGCTAATAACCCAGCTTCTGTGATGACTATTAATCAAAGAACAAAAGAAAAAAGGAAATCATTAACTTTTGTAGCTTTAGGGATTCACCTATATTTAGTTTAGTATTTAGTGTTTGATAACTTTCTTCAATTTGAATATATATTTCCTACTCACTGAAGGGCACAGGTAAATCATGGGTTTATGTGAAGATTGTTTTAAGTTATTTGTTAGAAGTTTGTAATGTCAAAGTCTATTTAAAAACTTTAATGTTAGGTGGGATTAATTGTGAATAATTTCAGACATGTGAGACTAATTTTTTTTTTAATTGATTGACAGCACTAAGATAATATGAAATTAAAATAACCAAACTATTATGATTAGTAAATTTCAGTCATGTATTTCTCTGTTGTGCTTTCTTGTGTTCTTCTAGATTGTGGGCCACTCATTGTCGGAAAATTCAACTAAAGAAAGGTTTGAGTCTTTAGATTTGCGTTAGTTTCTAGCTTACACATTTAGAAAGCAAGATAGTTCACTATTGTAGGTTAAGTAAAAATATATATGTGAAACTTCTGCTTGCAGATGGCTCCTCCAATCATGTGTACAACTACCAGCCATGTGACCACCCTCGCCAGCCATGTGACAGTTCTTGCCCTTGTGTCACTGCCCAAAACTTCTGTGAGAAGTTCTGCCAGTGTAGCTCAGAATGTAAGTGTATAGAGACACACACACACAGAGTCAGGCAGCTCAGGCATGCAACATCAATGTGACACCCAGTTTACACCAAAACATCAGAAAATAATCTAGTTTTGTGCTTGGAAAGAGGAAACAATGCAGTACTTGCTTGTTCTCTAAACGTGAGGGCAAGTTAAAGGAGAAGTTCACTTCCAAAATAGAAATTGTCCAATCATTTACTCACCCCCATGTCATCCAAGATGTTCATGTCTTTCTTCGCAAAAAAATAAAGGATTTTGAGGAAAAAATTCCAGGATTTTTCTCCATATTGTAGGCTTAAAGGAGTAGTTCGGGTTTCAGAACAAAAATGTACAGATAATGTTCTGACCCTGTGGTCATCCAAGATGTTCATGTGTTTCTTTGTTCAGTCATAAGGAAATTGATTTTGAAGAAAACATTTCAGGATTTCTCTCCATATAATGGACTTCTATGGTGCCCCCGAGTTTGAACTTCCAAAATGCAGCTTCAAAGGGCTTTAAATGATCATACCCAAGGAAAGAAGGGTCTTATCTTGCAAAATGATCAGTTATTTTCTAAAAAAAATTACAATTTATATGCTTTTTAACCTCAAACGCTCGTCTTGTCTAGCTCTGTTTGTACTCTGTGTAGAGATTAAAAAGTATATAAATTGTAAATGTTTTTAGGAAATAACCAATCGTTTTAGAGCCCCTTGAAGCTGCATGTAAACTGCATTTTGGACGTTCAAACTCAGGGGCACCATAGAAGTCCATTATATGGAAAGAAATCCTAAAATGTTTTCCTCAAAAAACAATTTCTTTATGACTGAAAAAAGAAAGACATGAACATCTTGGATGACAAGGGGGTGAGTACATTATCTGTAAATTTTTGTTCTGAAAGTGAACTACTCCTTCAGATGGGGTTCAACAGATTGAAGGTCCAAACAGCAGTTTTAGTGCAGCTTCAAAGGGCTCTACACAATCCCAGCTGAGGAATAAGGGTCTTATCTAGCGAAATTCTTGCACCAGCCGACCTTGTCCATTATGCAATGATGTTGAAAAGGGACATGCGTGACATCAAAGTTGTCGACCCAATGTTTACAAAGAGAACGTGCGAAGAATGTCAAATGCCTATCACAAAATGTATATACATTTTGACCACAAATACTCGTCTTGCTCTAGCTCTGTGATCCACATGCGTGTCTTTGTGCATTATATAATCACGTTGAAAAGTGGCTAGTTCTTCGTCTGTGTACTTTGGTTCAAAAAGGTAGGGTAGGGCGATAAACATCCTCTTCCAACTTCAAAATTGTCTGACTTTGTTGTTTTGTAAAGGGCATTTCTTTGCATATTCTCTTTGAAAACACTAGGTCGGTACTTCCGTCTACGTCATGCGTGTCCTTTTAAACATCATTAGGTAATATGTGAAGTTGGGCTAGTGCAAGATGAGCATTTGTGGTTTCAAAAGTATATACATTTTTATTGTTTTAAGAAAATGATCGATTGTTTTGCTAGACAAGACCCTTATTCCTCAGCTGGGGTTTTGTAGAGCCATTTGAAGCTGCATTGAAACTGCAACCTGTTGACTACCGTTGAAGTCCACTATATGGAGAAAAATCCTGGAATGTTTTGCTCAAAAACCTTAATTTCTTTGCGACTGAAAAAAGATAGACAAACATTTTGGATGACACGGGTGAACAAATTATCAGGCATTTTAATATTCTGAAAATGAACTTCTCATTTAAAAGCACTTCATTTTGACCTTCATTTTAAATCAGTTATGTCTTACAAGATAGTTGGGTTTGAATGATTGGCACTTAATGTAGCCTTAAGTTAATATATAACTGAGGTGAAGTTATTGCATTTCTGTGAAGTGTTTTCTTTTATAACAGTCATGTTTGGTTTGAAGGTCAGGTCTAGAATCAGGAGTTATTTTTGAACTGGATTTTTCTGTTTGTACAGGTCAGAACCGGTTTCCAGGCTGCCGCTGTAAGGCCCAGTGTAACACCAAGCAGTGCCCCTGTTACCTGGCTGTACGAGAGTGTGACCCCGACCTGTGTCTGACCTGTGGAGCGGCTGATCACTGGGACAGTAAAAACGTCTCCTGCAAGAACTGTAGCATCCAGAGAGGAGCAAAGAAGGTATATTTTAATCTGAGACACGTCAGTATGAAGATGCATGCCATTTCCTCAAATACTGTATAAACAAAACATTAGTAGCCTGTTACTCAGCCACTGTGACCCATTTTTTTGAAATTGAGATTTATACATCATCTGAAAGCTAAATAAATAAGCTTTCCATTGATTTGTTAGGATAGGATAGATGCAACTATTTGAAAATTTGGAATCTTAGGATGCAAAAAAATCTAAATATTGAGAATATATTGGTGTTAAAAGTTGTCCAAATGAAGTTCTTAGCAATGCATATTAGTAATCTAAAATTAAGTTTGGATATATTTATGGTAGGAAATTTACTAAATATTTTCATGGAACATAATCTTTACTTAAAGGTTGTATCAGCGATTTCTAGCCTAAAACATAAAGTGTCAAATTCAGCTGACCTTTCATCACGATCCGCTCGCTGCCTGCCCCATAAATTGTCTGACAAACAGTGTTCCAACCAATCAGCGTCAGGGGTTTGGTGTTGTGGACTTTCGCTCCGCCTCCCTCACATCCCTGAACCAGTACGAAAGTCCACAACACCAAACCCCTGACGCTGATTGGTTGGAACACTGTTTGTTTATGTGTGGAAAGGTTGGTAGTGCCGATTGTTTTTTTTGGCATATCTTGGACCCTAGGCTGACCAGAGAGACGCGGTTTTTTTCACAGACAATTTATGGGGCAGGCAGCAAGCGGATCGTGATGAAAGGTCAGCTGAATTTGACACTTTGTTTCAGGCTAGAAATCGCTGATACAACCTTTAATATCCTAAAGATTTTTGGCATAAAAGAAAAATGGATAATTTTGACCCATATAATGTATTTTTGCCTATTGCTACAAATATATTTGTGATACCTAAAACTGGTTTTGTGGTCCAGGGTCACATTTGTGACCCTGGACCACAAAACCAGTCATAAGGTTAAATTTTACAAAACTGAGATGTATACGTCATCGGAAAGCTCAATAAATAAGCGTTCTACTGATGTATGGTTTGTTAGGATAGGACAATATTTGGTCGAGATGCATCTCATTTGAAAATCTGGAATCTGAGGATGCAAAAAAATCTAAATACTGAGAAAATCACCTTTAAAGTTGTCCAGATTAAGTTCTTAACAATGCATATTACTAATCAAAAATTACATTTTGAGATATTTACAGTAGGAATTTTACAAAAAATCTTCATGGAATATGATCTTTACTTAATTTCCTAATGATTTGTGAAAAATCAATAATTTTGACCCATACAATGTGTTTTTGGCTATTGCTACAAATATACCCCAGCGACTTAAGACTGGTTTTGTGGCCCAGGGTCACATTTAGTTAGTGATACATGCTGTTTTCTCGGTTCTTATGCCATTTCTTCCATTTTCTTTTTTAAGCACTTGCTACTGGCTCCATCTGATGTGGCCGGATGGGGAATCTTCATCAAAGAACCAGTTCAGAAAAATGAGTTCATCTCCGAGTACTGTGGGGAGGTGAGATGTTAAAACACACATCAAGACTACATAACGCATAGTGATGTTTCCTTCTTACGTGACGCGTTTCTATTTTTACCTGAAAGATCATCTCCCAGGATGAGGCAGACCGCAGAGGCAAGGTGTATGACAAATACATGTGCAGCTTCCTGTTCAATCTCAACAACGGTAACTAACCTCTTTCTCGCAAATGTTCGCTGCTCACCTGCCCCCTCACTGGCTGACAACCTCCAACCTTTCACCCACAGATTTTGTTGTTGATGCAACTAGGAAAGGAAACAAGATCAGGTTTGCCAACCACTCTGTGAACCCCAACTGCTATGCAAAGGGTAAGTCACTTAGAATCTTGTACTATAAAAGGATCTCGTGTGTAAAATGTGACGTCATGGGCTGTTTTTTTTCTGTCCCTACAGTGATGATGGTTAATGGGGATCACAGGATTGGCATATTTGCTAAGAGAGCCATACAGACTGGAGAGGAACTGTTCTTTGACTACAGGTAAAAACAAAAAGTGTAGAGGTGTTTTCTTCAAATGGAAAAACTGTGTTTATATCATATACAAACAGAAACTAAAGGTTTTTTTCACTGGAACCCGAAAAATATAAGTTGAAGAAACTGTGACAAAAAATCATGCTCAATGTAATAATAGTACTGCTACTACTAATAAAATTAAAACATTATTTTTAAAGTGATATTTACCAGAAAAATGTAAATAAACAACAGTATTTAGTCTAATAAAAGTATATAAATAAAATATTAATTATTATTTTTTTTATAAAATTATAGTTTTGACTATTAAAATTTAATGAAAATATAATCTAGAAAATTAATGGAAAACACAGACTTTGGTTAAAAAAGTCTAGAAGTCTGTCTAGAAAAAACAATTGGGGAAAAAAATTAAATGCATTTCATAGGGCCTTAAAAATGTAACTTTTGTTAAACATAAAATTGCTGTTAAATTGTCAAATTTTTATGATTTCAATTAATAAGACATGGTTTTTGATATATTTTTTTTAATTTAAGCATTAACACAGAATAAAAAGCTGAATTTGGAAACAACAATTAGACATTTCATAGGGCCTTAATTAAAAAAAAATATTTTAAACATTTCATAAATTGTTAAATTGTCTAAGTTTCATGATTTCGATTAATTATACATGCTTTTTGATATTTTTAATTATACCATTAAAACTGGAAAAAAAAACTGAATTGAGAGAAATTTAAAAAAATGCATTTGGCAAAAAATAAAATGGAATAATAAAAAAAAAAACGATTTCATAGAGCCTTCAATTAATTTTTGTTAAACATTTTAAAAAATGCAATTCAATTCTTTGTTTAATTTCAATTAATTAAACATGCTTTTTAATTCATATTTTTAACCATTCATATATTTAACTATTAAACCAGAGTCTAGAAAAATTAAAACAGGAACATTTTAATGGAAAGATATTGGAAAAATATAACATAAAAAAATAACATTTTATAGGACCATAAAAATGTAACTTTTTAAACATTTAATAAATTGCTGTTAAATTGACTGTTTATGATTTCAGTTAATAAGACTTTAATTTATTTAATTTAACCATAAAACTGAGTCAAGAAAAATTTATATGAAAAAAAAAAAAGGTATGTAGAAAAATTAAAACGGAATTTGGGAAAAGATAAAATGTTTTTCATAGGGCCTAATTTAATTTTTGTGAAACATTAAATAAATTGCTGTTAAATTGTTTAATGATTTCAATGAATTAGACATGCTTTTTGATTTATATATTTTTTTTCAAACTGATTTTATAGGGCCCTATTAATACAAAAAGTGGGTTCCTTCTTTGAGAGGTGCTTTTGGAACCATCTAAGCAAATGTTTTCATATCTCTTTCAGATACAGTCAAGCCGACGCTCTGAAATATGTAGGTATTGAACGTGAAATGGAAATTCCATAAAGCCATCTACCTCCTTCAATGACAAATGCCTTACACTCTTCAGGAATTCTCTCTCCACATGCATTTCCAATACATTTTAGATACCGTTTTATAGGACAAGGGCATCTATTTGAAAAGATTTTAACAGTGCTATTTTGAACTTCGTTTTTTTTTTTTAACTCGACCAACAGGCTTACTCTGGGATACACTTTCTGATAGTAACTTGAACATTCTGTCATGTTTACAGTTGGGGTTTTAGTAGAGAGCCATTTTGTAACAGGCCATTATTTTGTATCTGGATTGTAGTTTTTTTTTTTTTTTCCGCTTTAAATTATTTGGACAATTTCCTCTATACCGTTGGACCAAACTTCACATTTAAAACGGCTGTACTTTTGTAATGCAAAAACATATATCACGCAGTCCCCACCGTATAACGTATGTTCTTTGTGGAAACCAAAGCCACCGTCACTGCTTTGCATGTTAATCTCGCCAGAGATACTCAATGTATTTTCCGGTGCCAATGCACAGTTGCTGTACAAAAGGAGGGTAGACTCAGTATCATATTCTTGCGGTGCCTTGACATGTTTAAAGAACACTGAATAGTTTCTTGAATTAGATTTTTCCTAAAATGTTGAATGGTGTACTCGTTGTATGCATGAACAAAGGTTTCAAATGGAGTGGAATCAGGTAACTCTTCATTCCTCACTGTACATTGTTTTGTAATGTTTATCCAGACAGTTGCAGCTATGAACTTTAGACGTCACTAAATGTAAAGAGATTGGATTAAGGTGCTGTTCTCGTCCTTGTTACGTGAAAAAACAATCACTTTTTGAACGTGGGATACTGTAAAAGCACAGCAATAATACCAGGCTTGACTCCAGAAGTCCCTATTTATTTTATGCGTAATTTATTGATGGCTATCATTTGCTGTGATTTGTCTAGTGAATATTAGGGAGTTACTTCTTAGGAGCTTGATCATATTTGCTCCTTTTTAATTCATATTTCTCCTCTGAACCTCTTTTCTGAGGGTTTTTGACCACTCCATCTCCATGTTTTTGCATCCGATTACAAGGTGCTGTTGAATTGTTTACAGGGACTTGTTAAACGTGATAATAAACATTGAAAAAGCATAAAGAAAAATTAAGTTTATTCATGACATTTATAAAATGAACTGCACTATACAAATGATGTTCTCGTGGCTGGTAATAACGCAACTCTAAACAGCCAGTCAGACATGATTATACTCAGAGTGCTTCTGAAACGGATCCTCTTAGTTATAGGTATTTCTGTTTGGGACCAACAGTGTCTCTTTTTTTTATCTGTCAGTTGTCCAAAAGTCATAATTGCAATTAAATTAATCAGCATTTTGTATTTTCATAACGATAGGCGATAGCATGCAACCCTGACCGTGGGTCCCACTAGGAGTATAGTTCAATGTCCAGTATTTACATATTAAAAAGGAAATGGCAATCCTGAGCAGCGTAAGGGCTTAAAGACGAAGACTGGCCGCTTTAGCAGTCTGGGTTTAAAGGGAAAAGTCCAGTGTCACATCGTCTTACTCGACAACAATGACTTGAGATCTTGTGTGTCCGCTCTGTTGATATTCCTCAAAACTTGAGACAATATCTTAGGACGTCAAACCTCAGAGGACATTGTTATGCCAAGTAACTGTATGTGTCTTTTTCCCCATCCACACGTTCCAGGTATTCCTTCTCTATCAAAATGTCAATGCATTTCTGGAAAAGAAGAAAAAGGAGAAAAAGTCACATTTTAATATTTATAATGAATGTTTCATAAGTATTTAGAATTGACCCTTCGCAAAAAAACTGCTTTGTCCAACAAATCTCACACTACAAACTTAGAGCAGCTTACTTTTTGTATTAGCTTTAAAATGTTGTCCTTTTAAGAAATTCAAACAATAAATACCGTTTTGTGGCTCTTGAAAAGGACAGTTCACTCAATTTAAATTTGATGTTTATCTGCTTACCCCCAGGGCATCCAAGATGGTGACTTTGTTGCTGCAGTAGAACACAAAGATTTTTTAACTCAAACCGTTGCAGTCTGTCAGTCATATAATAGCAGTCAATGGGACCCATGGCTTTGAGAGTCAAAAAAACATACACAGACAAAACCAAATTAAACCCTGCGTGTTGTGACGATACACTGAGGTCTCAACACACTAAACAATTGGTCTGTGCAAGAAACTGAACAGTATTTATATAATTTTTTACCTCTGATCCACCACAATGTCCAACTGTCCTGAATCGGCACAAGCAAATCAACTTACTCTGGCATAGAAGACGCATGCACAGAAGCGATCTGTCGCGCGTATTCATCACTCATTGTTGAGATTGTGGGTACGCCAGCTACTCAAAATGATAATTACTTGTGCTTATCCTGATTGTTGCAACTGATTAAAAACTAAAAGATTACGTTTGCTTGCATGAACTCATCCGGGAGTGTTGACTTTTCACCAACTCCCAAATTTTTTTAGCCTGATCAACTGAAGTTATGGTTGCTTGCTCTTCGCCACGCACCGGCTGTTGTGAACACGCTCAGGACAGTTGGACATTGCGGTGGATCAGAGGTAAAACATTTTTTTATATAAATACTGCTCAGTTTCTTGCACAGACCAATTGTTTAGCGTGTTGGGACCTCAGTGTATTGTCACAAGCTGCAGGATTTAATTTGGTTTTATCTGTGTTATGTTTTTTTGACTCTTAAATCTGTGGGTCCTATTGATTGCCATTATATGACTGACAGACTGCAAATGTTTGAGTTAAAAATCTTTGTTTGTGTTCTACTGAAGAAACAGTCACCTACATCTTGGATGCCCTGGGGGTAAGCAGATAAACGTGATAAACAGGTGAATGTCATGACAGATCACTGTATTGCCTTATTAGATCAATTGACACATGAACCGATCGTCTTATTTACTTAAAGCAGAAAACAAACGTGAATGAACATCAGAATGTATCTGCGGACAGACCTCAATACAGTGTTTCAAGTTTAAAGGCTTAGCCCCTTTAATGAAAATTAGCCTAATTATTTACTCACCCTCACGCCATCCTAGGTGTATATGACTTCCTTCTTTCAGTCATTAAAAAATGTCCTGGCTACTGCAAGATTTACCATGGCAATAGCTGAATGTTTCTCTTTAACAGATCAAAACAAGTCCAATAAAAAGCACATGGGGCTCCAGGGGGTGAATAAAGGCCTCCTGTAGCAAATTGATGCCTTTTTGTGAGAAAAATATCCATATTCCAAGTGTAATAATCACTTTAGGCTGCTGGATGACATAGGACGCCTATGTCCTACGTGATCTGCCCAGAGCTGCTTTCGTGTACAGCAGTGAGTGCAAGCTAGATTAAAGTGATTATTATGTTTTCAATATGGATCTTTTTATTTAAAAATGCATCAATTGGCTAGAGGAGGCCTTTATTCACCCCCCGGAGCCACGTGAAGCACTTTTTATTATGAATGGAGGTGCTTTATTGGACTTCTTTTGACCTGTTGAAGAGCACAGGTCAAACACCCACCTATTGCCATGATAAAGCTTGAAAGAGCCAGGACATTTTTTTTTATAACTCTGATTGCATTTGTCTGAAAGAAGGAAGTCATACACACCTAGGATGGCTTGAGGGTGAGTAAATAATGAAATAAATTTACATTTTTGGGTAAACTAACCCTATAAGCCCACTGAAGTTAATCTACTCTCCTGTATGATTTGTTTGTCGGACAAAATGGCAGATTGGGCATTATGATTGGTCAGATCGCCTGTCAATCAAGCTGTTTGCGAAGGGTCTTGTACCTTGATGACAGGAACACGAGGTTTGAATCGTGAGGAGAGTTGGTTCAGCACTTCTGCCAAAAGCTGCTGGTGCTTTAAAACTTTTCTCATCTTCATGATTCTCACGATAGCTGCCTGCACACAGCAACATAACAAAACAGGTAGATTCAAAAGAATATTTGATTTCCACTTCAAGAGATTGTTGTAGTTTATTTTTAATACCTGTATGAGGAGCTTCCTGTCTTCCTCGATGTTCTTGTGTGTCGTCTCCTGCTCTTGTTTCTGCTCTGTCTTCATTGGCACATTGATATTCACCCTTAACTTCTTACTGCACACACAGACAGTGTAGACATGCAGATGACAAATGTGCAATGTGACAGTGTTACTAAAGGTCAATTACTAGTGTATCCACCTTATTTCTCCTGTAAGAGTGGGTGCGGCCATTTGTTAGTTTTATGGTTGTGGCTTTCAGTCTCATCCAGCATCCAGCTATTTTTAGCTGTACAAAATAGCTTGTTTTGCTGCTTGATATGCTAATGTATTATCTTAATTATGAACACACTGGTTTGTAGTGCAAACGGTTCCGCGTTGCTATTCTTCTCATTACTTCACTATAGCAGCTTCCGTGTTGAAGAATAAGGTGGATACTGTGCAGATAAAACATGAAGGATAAGAAAATGCATTTACTTCTTATAGCCCAAGAAAAGTTTGATTAATGTATCAGGCTTGAAGTCCATTTCATCTATGTTTGCATTCTCATCCTCCAACACCTACAAATGGAAAACAAAAAAACAAGGTAGGTCCAAATCATCTTTAGTATTCATAATGCAGTAATAAAATGTAATGTATTTACAAAAAAAGTCATGTTTAAACAAACGTGTAAATTATGCAATTAAAGATATAGTTCACCCAAAAATAAAAAATTCTGTTATTTAATTATTAACCCTCATCTTGTTCCAAACCCGCAAGACCTTTGTTACTTTTTATGAAATCTTAGAGCTTTTTGACCATAGACAGCAACACAACTGACACATTCAAGGCCCAGAAAGGTAGTAAGGACGTTAAAGGATTGTTAAAGTTCACTTCCAGAACAAAAATGTACTCACCCCCTTGTCATCCAAGATGTTCATGTCTCTTAATTTCTTTACAACTGAAGAAATCATTTTTTTTGGAGGCAAACATTTAAAACTTTTCTCCATATAGTGGACTTCTATGGTGCCCACGAGTTTAAACTTCCAAAATGCAGTTTAAATGCAGCTTTAAAGGGCTTTCAATCCCAGCCAAGAGTCTTATCTAGTGAAACGATTGATCATTTTCTAGAAAAATGTACAATTTATATACTTTTTAAATCTCAAATGCTCATCTTGTCTAGCTCTGTGTGAACTCTGTGTATTCCGGTTCAAGACAGTTAGGGTATGTCGAAAAACTCATCTCATTTCCTCCTCCAACTTCAAAATTGTCCTACATCGCTGCAGAAGTACCGACCCGGTGTTTACAAAGTAGGGTCAAATGCCCTTTACAAACAACAGTGATGTAGGACGATTTTGAAGTTGGAGGAGAAAATGAGATGGGAGTTTTTCGGACGGTTGGAATGTTTCAGTTGTGTTGCTGTCTATGCAGGGTCAGAAAGCTGTCGGATTTAATCAACAATATCTTAATTTGTGTTCTGAAAACCTTTTAGAGAATTGCATGGAAACCATCACCACACAAAAAATTGCAAATATAATATAAACAGCACTGATGTTGAAAGACATTTTAAGGATTTTATAAGCAACCAGGTTTTCAACACTTACCAGCAACTTTGATTTCAACAGGATTTGCAAGACCTGAACCAAAATATCCTGTAAAATGCAAGAAACCCATTAAATTTGAAAAATGTTTTTATACACACACACACACACACACACACACGGTCAAAAGTTTAGGGTCAGTAAATTTTTCTTTTTTTTTTTTTTGAAAGAAATTAATACTTTTATTCACCAAGGGTGTGTTAAATTGATAAAAAGTGATAGCAAATACTTACATTGTTAGAAAATATTTATATTTGGAACAAATGCTGTTCTTTTGAGCTTTTTATTCATCAAAGAATCCTGAAAAAATATCACAATTTCTAAATAAAAACTTTGCAGGGCAGCTGTTGCAATATATAATCCAATATAGATCCAATCAGTATGTTAGAATGATTTCTGAAGGATCATGTGACACTTAAGATTGAAGTAATGGCTGATGAAAATTCAACTTTGCATCACAGAAATAAATTAAATTTTAAAGTATATTACAATAGAAACCATTATTTTATATTGTAATAACATTTCACAAACAATATTACAGTTTTTTTCTATATTTTTGATTAAATAAATGCAGCACTGATGAGCATAAGAGGCTTTCTTTAAAAACATTACAACTCTTACTGACCCAAAACTTTTGACCGGTAGTGAGTGAGTGAGTGAGTGAGTGTATATATGTATATGTATATATATATATATATATCTATATAAAAACACACACAAATTACACAGCACTTCAAAAAATATGCAGACTAATAGCATACTAACAGCATATTTTGTATAATTTAGGTTGATCAAAAATAATTTATATTTAATTTGATGTTAAACCTTTTTTTTATTTCCAAAATACTAGTTAAAGGATTAGTTCACTCCAGATTTATAATTTCCTGATTATTTACTCAGCCCATGTTATCCAAGATGTTCTTGTCTTTCTTTCCACAGTCAAAAAGAAATTCAAGCTTTTGAGAAAACAGTCCAGGATTTTTCTCCATATAGTGGACTAAAATGGTGGCCAATGGGTTGAAGGCCCAAATTGCAGTTTCATTGCAGCTGCAAAGGCGGAATAGGGTTCTTATCTAGCAAAATGATCTGCAATGTTCTAAAAACAAATAAAAAACAATGTACTTTTCAACCACAAATGCTCGTCTTGAACTAGCTTGACTTCACACCACAGAGCTAGTGCAAGTCGAGGGTTTTGTGGTTAAAAAGTACATACATTTTTATTTTTTTAGAAAATGACCAATCATTTCGCAACACAAGACCCTTTATAGCTCAGCTGATCGTGTAGAGCGCTTTGAAGCTGCACTGAAACTGCAATTTGGACCTTCAACCTGTTGGATCCCATTGAAGTCCACTATATGGTGAAAAATCCTTGAACGTTATCCTCAAAAACCTTAATTTCTTTTCAACTGGATATAAAGCAATGGCACTGCACTCACTATTTTGATCTGTGTGCTGTCGGCCAGTTGCTGGACGCTGTAGATATTCTCTGTGTTGAACTGGAGCAGGATGGCCATCTGGAAGGTGGAGGCCTGCAGGGACACGACACATAAACACATGCTGACACTCGTGCCATCTGAGTCCTACAGCCTTCTTGATGTGTCCCGCACATGATGCAGCCACGAAGAAGACACAAACCTGTAGAGTGTATCTGTTCTTGAAGCAGTTGGTGACCAGCTCCCCTTTAGATAGGTGGTACAGCCATGTCAACTTGCGCCCGCTGTGTCGACTTCCATAAAAAGCTGTAAATCTTTGGTAACTCCGCTCCAACTGTGAAAAACAAAGGCGTTGGAAAACTATCATCAACTGGAAGTGTAATCACACATTATTCTCAGCTCGTGGAAGGGTGTGAAAGGCTTGGAAAATTACAGGGTTAAGCGTCTGAGCATCTCACCTCAGATGGTAAAGCGAACGTGCAAGACTGTTGGAACGGCCACGAGCCAGAACTCAGAACCTGGATACTGAAATCCACTGCGAGACAGATGGACGCTTGATTTTATTCATCAGTAATTATCACGTGCAAACAGCAGGAATTAATGTAAAACCAGAGTGTGGAGCACTTACAATCCAAAGGCTCGGAGTTGGAAAGGTGCTTTTTGAATTGCTCATTCAAGTCTTTGCTGACACCGATGTCCTGGAACATGCGCTGGAGTTTGGAGGTGTACTCGAAACCACATGCTTGCTGAGGGTGGACAGAAGAAAAAACTATGTTAAGCATCTATTGGAATTGAAAGAAGAGCAGTGAAGTGAGCCATTGTCACTAAACAAGCACACAGACCTTCAGTTTGGAGATCATGCTGGCCTCGGCGTCGTCGCTGGCACTGTTCTGGTGCACCAGTCTTTTGGCCAGCATCTTGGCATAGAACTTCTGGAACACGTCTTTATCCTCAATATACTTGAAAACCACCATCTGATGATGAAGGAAGTTAGAGAATCTCCTCAATCACACATTGATATGACATAAACTGACTACATTATTCATTTGGATTTTGCTAAAAACATTGATATAAGAATGGAAATGTCAAATATCTATATGTGACCTTGGACCACAAAAACCGTCATAAGGGTCAATTTTTTTAAATTGAGATTTATACATAACTTATAAATCTGAAAGCTGGATAAATATGCTTTCCACTGAGGTATGGTTGGATAGGATAGGACAATATGCACTATAATTACAGAGCAAATGGCTGGAATGGTAGAATTCAGTCATAAAAATGGAACTGACTGTATAAAGGCCAATTCACACTTCACCGACAGACACAGACCAACGCTGACAGTCACCAGATTACAGTACGTCACTTCTCAGGCATTCCAAGACTCCACAAATGCCAATTAGCGAAAACAAGCGTCGACCAAACGCTATCGGGGCTAACACACTGATCTGGCAAAACCCGACCAGTGTGTCTGTTGCCATTTGTCAGTCAGTCAGAATTTGGTACGTTTCTGAATTACTAAATCAAAATGAAAAAAAAATTGGAGTAGTGACTATGATTATTAAACAATAAAAAGATTGATATTTGTAGTCGGCATGTCTTAAGGAAGCGTGATGCTCTGTTTTCACTTTATATGAAGAGTCACTTCACAAATATTTAATTTGATAAAAGTATCATCAAATGGAGAAAAAAATTGAAGTTCTTGATATACAGACTATTTGTAATAACATACAGTACTTTGCAAAGTATTCATACCCCATCTTTTTTTTATTCCACATCACTTTGCATCCCATACACCACAATGGCAAAGCAAAAAACAGGTTTCTTCCAACATGCAAATTTCTTAAAAAAAAAAAAATGTCCATTGCAGTATTCATAATCTTACCTGGGAAGCATTTATATTGCTTGTAGATGTTACTACATTTCGAGTGAAGCCTACGTGTGTCAAATTTAATTGAATGGGTATGATTTACAAAGGCACACAGACTTAATAAAATGTCTTAACAGCTGAAAATGTGTATCAGAGCAAAAACTAAGCCCTGAGGTAAAAAAAAAACAAACAAAAAAAAAAACAGGCTGTAGAGCTCAGAGACAGGATTGCATCAAGCTACACATCTGGGAAAGAGTTCAGACAAAATTCTGCTGCATTGAAGGTCCACAGAAGCATGTAGTCTCTGTTACCCTTAAAGGAAGACGTTTAAAACAACCAGGACTCTTCCTAGAGCTGGCCTCCTGGCCAAACTGAGCAATTGATGGAAAAGAGCCTTGGTTAAAGTGGTGACCAAGAACCTGATGGTCACTCTAGTTGAGCTCCATGATCATATATGCAGATGGGAGAAACTTACAGAAGGACAAACATCACAGCAACACTCCACCGATCTTGGCTTTATGGTGGTGTAGCAAGACTCGATCTTCTCCTCAGTGAAGACACATGAAAACACATTCTCTGGTCTGATGAACCTTAATTCCACGCATCATGTTTGAAGGAAACCAGACACCGTTCATCACCTGTAGAGTAGCATCCCAAAAGCAAAGTGTGC
Source organism: Garra rufa (assembly GCF_049309525.1). NCBI lineage: Eukaryota > Metazoa > Chordata > Actinopteri > Cypriniformes > Cyprinidae > Garra > Garra rufa. Next base: position 17,944,410 of record NC_133384.1, read on the forward strand.
TGGTGGCAGAGACTGAGGGATTCATCAGAGAAGAAGAAAAGCTTAACGCACCAAAATACTGAGATAGCCTTAATGAAAACCCAGTCTAGAGCGTTCAGAACTTCAGACTGGGAAGAAGTTTCACCTTCCAACAGGACAATGACCCTAAGCACGCAGCAAGAGTGGCTTATAGACAGCTCTGTGAATGTCCTTGAGTGGTCCAGCCACAGCCTAGGCTTGAACCCAATCAAAAATTTCTGGAGAAACCTCAAAATGTCTGCCAGACCCCATCCAAGCTGACAGAGCTTGAGAGGTGAAGAGGTGAGGCGAAGAATGGCAGACAACTGCTAAATGTTAATGTGCAAATCTGGTTGCATTATACCCTAAAAGACTTGAGTTTGCAAAGATGCTTCAACTAAGTACTGAGTTAAGGGTTGAATACTTATGCAATGCACTTATTTCAGTTTTTTTTTTTCAGTTATTTTTATTTTTAATAAATGTATGAAGTTGTGATAATTCCATTTTTGCTTTGTCATTATGGTGCACAGAGTGTAGACTGATGTGGGAAAAAAGTAATTTAAAACAGTTTAACATAAGGCAGCAACACAAAATGTAAAAAAAAAAAAAAAACACTTTCACAAGGCACTGTATCTCAGGGGCGTTTCCTCCGAGGAGGCAAGGGAGGCAGTGTTTCCTCAAAATATTGGATGAGGAAAAAATTTGTAATACAAAAATAAAATAGTGTCAATATTACAAAATTTAACAAATTATAAAAACGTATCGTTTTTCTAAACAAAAAAATCCTGTCCAACAGTGAAACCAGCAGGTAAAGTTACAGCGGGAGTCTGTCTCTCTCGGTTCTTCTAAGCCCATTGAGTTTTAACAGACCCCCCTAAAGCGTGCGGTGGGTTTGTTGGGGGTAACTAAGAATGAATAGGGGAAAGTCGTGTGAGAGGAGACAATGCCTCTATCATGATATGTTTGGATATGACTGGTTATGTTTGGCTGTGATTGGTTCATGTGAAAAAAATCCCATCTCTAGTGTTTGTGTGCATTCCGTGTTCACCACCACACACCACTAATACATATGGAGGAAATTGAAACTCACCACTTGGTTGAGAGTATCTTCCAGCTCAGCCTCCTCTGGATTCTTTGAACTAAAGAATACACAGTCGGTTAAATCATCTGTGTTATAAAGATACCTCTAACTGCTAAACACTAAAAGCAAACAAGCTTTCCAGTCAGTTTGTCAAACTCCATCTTTTGAGCTTATGCACTGGAATATTTTTTAGTGGAATTTTACATAGCATCACGTTAACGAAGTTTTCATTCACTCTTAAAAGAATACTGAATACTTCATTTAAAGACTCAAACCTCAAATCCTAAAACATAAACTGATGTGTTTGCAATAACAAACCAAACATACACTGGATTTCCTTGTCATTTCTGATCAAGAATAGAAATATGAATAAGACAGTTCACCTCTTCTTCAGTAAGGAGTCACAGTATCTGGCGAGAAGCTCAGGAGATTTGCTGGAGGACTGTGCCATCCTCGTTACCGCATTATTATTAATGAATCTTCCACAGGCCTGGAGAGCAGCGCAGATCACAGAGTGAAAGTTACACCAGTGCTATAAATAAACACTACAGCTCAAAACAAACTAAACTGACCTTTAATATAGATCACAAACCTTATCGAGTGCTGCCACAAACCCAGCGTCGTTATTGAACGCAGACATGACGAGGGCATTGTATTTCTTGTGAACGTCCAAGATGGTTTGCACATACATTTTGGGATCCTGGAAAACAAGCAGTGGCAGCTCAAACTATGATTTAATTAAGACATTACAGGAACTGAGCGGAATGGAGATGCCGGAAAACACTCATGAGGATGAAAAAAATTATATCTAGTATTAATAGAGTTAAGTACTTCTGGTTTGGCATTGACAAAGGGGTACTTGGATTTCTACTGAATACTGAATGTTGAATGGCATAAAGCAAAGTTGAGTCATGTCTTTGAAATACAATTATGTGTATAGTCAGATGAAAGAATTTGGGCAAAGCCTAGTTAGACAAACAACTGTTGTCATATTGTCAAGGTAAGAACAGACCTGTTGTACAAAGAAGTTGTATAGGGAATTCAAGTTTAGCTGTGGTTACAACAGGTTTGACATTAATAAAATGTTGAATTCCTTTCCACAGTAGCTGCTACAGCTCTAAACTACTCTGTCCACACAGTCACTGTAACATTAGGACTTACATTGAGTGCTGAATCTCCACACTTCTCAATGGCAGCCAGCCCTTGATTATGAATGTGGGACTCCAAGAGTTTTTTGAGCTCGCCCAATCCGTCCGTGATCCGGGAAACAAGGTTGTACATCCGACCGAGATCTGTAATTATACAGACCATGTACTGACAATCAAACATGTGTTTGAAATCTTACAATGAGGGTGACATTGCAGCACTGACTGACCTTCATTCTTATCAGCGTCTAGAAGGTTCTGGAACTCTGTGTGGAAGATCTCCAGGTGTTTCTCGATGAGGACCTGCTCACACTTGCGAGCCAGCTCGTCTTGTGTGCTCTCGTGGAGATAAACCTGTACCCGCCGCTGCTCCTCAAGCAACCGTGCCTCTGCCTAAACATATAATAAAAAATGTACACTTAATGTAATAAAACCAAATTTCCCTTAAAATTCACTGCAATTTATGGAATAATGTCATATTTAAATCTGAACTCCAGTTTACCTTTTTCATGTATTCGGTAACAGGGTTTTGCTGGAGGAACTCTGTGCTTTCCCGTGTGTAGAAGCGCTCTGTGTCAGCCAAAAACTGCGTCTCAAAGTACTCCTTGTAAACTGATAATGTCGGCCCCTTCACAAACGCATCATCCTCATTCAAACCCAACTCAACTGGAAAAAACAAGACAAATCAAATCACAACAAGACAGCACTGTGTTTATTATTTCAAACATCAAACTCAAAAATATGTAAAAAAAAAAAAATATATATATATATATTCTTAAAGGGACAGTTCACCCAAAAAAGAAAATGCTGTCAACCACTTACTCAACCTAATGTTGCTCCAAACCCGTAAGACCTCCGTTCATCTTTGGAACACAAATTAAGATATTTTTGATGAAATCAAACCAGAAAGGTGGTAAGGACATCAATAAAATAGTCCATGTGACATTAGTGGTTGTTATGAAGGTACGAGAATATTTTTTGTGCGGTGCTGTCTATGGAGGGTCAGAAAGCTCTTGGATCAGTGTTAATTTTGACAGCAAATTTTTATTTAGTCTTAGTCATAGTCTTTTGACTTAAATGCTATTTAGTCTTTTTCTTTTATTGCTTGATTAAAATCAATGCCACAGACAATAGCAACTAAATTAGGCTGCTGTCCCTTAAAAACCGAATGCAAGAATACAATGTACTGACTTACCAAAGACGTAACCAAGTGTGTTTGTGAATGCTCATCAAAACGGACAATTCAACATAATTGTGTGTATTTCTCCATTCATGAGACGTGAAAGAGTACTCGTTTGCTGTTTGAGAGGCACTGCTTCGATGTCTGCGCTCAGAAAAACCAGCCAAACTGAGTTCTCTTTTGCATCATCAAATGTATCTATAGGTCTGCTCTTCTCTTACTCCCAGATATTGACACTTTTGAACGTTTTATGATAAGTGCAGCAAATGTATGCTAGCTTATGTCGTGCTGGATAGATCAATAGACTATGATGCAGTTCAAATGTAAGCATCTAACCTCCTAAACAAACAGCAAATTCGTTCTGAATGAATCTCTTCCCTCCCTAACATTTTCATATTGTTTTTATTCGTTGATGAAAATGTCAATAGATTTGTCATTCAAAGTTTTTGAAAAATGTTAATGATGAAAATTGTCAACAATATTAACACCGTCTTGGATTTCATTAATATTAAACTAATATCTGAATTTGTGTTTGAATAAAGAATGAAGGTCTTACCGATTTAGAACAACAAGAAGGTGAGCAATTAATGAAAGAATTTTCATTTTTGGGTGAACTATCCCTTCAAGGGACTACAGCTGGCTCAGGCGGCATTAACAATATAAAAATAAGGGCAAGTTTTGTGAGAGGCCAGCATAGGACAAATGTGAACGTAAGGCTGCCACACTCACCGTAGGACTGCACCACTCCACTGATGAGTCTGGTGTTAATAGTCTCACCATTTCTCTCCTTCTCAATGAGTTTTAACACAGCATTTGTCACCTGTATAAAGACAGGATATTTATTGATGAATATGCAAAGAAAATGTAAGAAATATCTTACAAATAAAATTAAAATATTATGAATTGACAATAAATGAAGCGTATAAACCGATATCTCACCTGCTTGTTTAGAGGTCTGAATAAACACTCTCTCCAAGTGACCAAAGCAAGCTGTGAAGGAGACACATTGTTAGAAATGATTAGATTACTATTTCTACTTTTTTACTGTTTACTGTTACTATTAGATTACGACTGCTTTAATAAAATGACCATTTTTATGATAAAAGACTATATTTTATAAAGTAATAAGATTTGTTTTTATGATAATGATGATAATAATTATAAATATAGCTGCAAGCAGCGATTAAGGGTTCAAGCGCTTAAGGCATTTAAGCATATAAGTAAAACATTAAATATTATTTAGCAAGGCTGTACCCACCTAAATCAATAATTTAAAAAGCATTTTTTGGCCAATCCAGGTAATTTACTGTAAAAATATGTTATTGTTTTTTATGTTTTTTTTTTTTACGTTTATGAGTGTAATAGCATCAGCTGTGGTCTTGTCCCATTAAAACTTTGCATGCTTGTTTAGAATGACCTGTCGCATTTGCTCACCAGGTTTTGTGAAGTTTTGAGTTTTCCTTTAGGCTTTTCTAAACGACCCCATTATTGGTTATATTTCAACATTTTTGGATTAATTTTGGCTTAGTAAATACAGAGAATTGAACTGTATTGTTTTTTTTTTTTCCCAGACTGAGCGAAAAACCTAGGACTAGTTTGCAAATATATATATATTAGTGGTGGGCCGTTATCGGCGTTAACGTGCTGCGTTAACGTGAGACTCTTATCGCGCGATAAAAAAAAAATATCGCCGTTAATCTATTCTCAAATTTGGGTTGGGAGCTGGGTCTAAACTACGCAAGCTATGATGACTTTCACCTTGATAGTTTAACGCGGATGTATACCGAAGAATATGGTCGCACGTTTAAGTCTCCTCCGCCAAAACACAGACGGGGTCGCGTCGTCCTCCATTCATAAAAACCGAATCTACTATAGCGAAATGCCACGTAAATTCGTCGTTTTTTGGATTCATAAATCAAATGTTGGTCAGTCACTTAATTCAAATCGCGATATGGACTAGTGTATGTGAAAACTGAAATGCAAAAAGACCGTTTTAATATGAATCCGATATGTTCCGTTTGCCTAGCTGTATGTATGCATTGCGGAGACGAGCTTTTACTACACGCATACTGAAACACACGTGACGCTCCCGGTAATTTTTGGCATTTTCATCTCACATGAACAGATAAACTCAATCTCCCAAACTGCTGTGAGTGTCACTTTTACCGTTTCATTTGAGAAAACTAGCATCATATCATACTGTATGACACAGAAACTTCACGGCAACATGTCAAAAAAAAGTACGGTGTAACATGTAATAAGCTGGGTAGGTGTTGACGTTAAAAAAAACACAATCTAATAGGGAGAAAAAATAATTTCATTGTTAGTTAGTTAGTAAACACAAGTACATCTAATTGAACATAATTTATTTTCATCAACAAATTATCATAGAACAGCTTTATGAGCTTTATGATCCATTCTCAAAGACTTTAAGTCATTATTTGGGTAGCACACATATTCTGAATGCCTTCAGCAGAATTCAAATTAGCCATTTTAATCTAGATTAATTCCAAAATTTAATCTAGATTAATCTAGATTAAAAAAATTAATCTATGCCCACCCCTAATATATATATATTTTAATAACTTCTCAATCAAGCTCCGTGATTTTTTTCCTGCAACCTCAGATTAAGCACTTACATAAGTGTCCTAAGTTTGGTGAAGCCATCTCATTCCGTTGTTATAGGCATTTTGCTAAAAGTTTTTCGAACTTTCGAACATTTTGGCACCCCTTTGCGACAGTGCATTAAAAGTTTAACTTTTTTGGATAATTATTGATATTTCCTCTTCAGAGAATCTTTCTGCACAGGTCGACTGGGCGTAAAACCTAGGACTAGTTTAGGTTTTTCAAGAAAAAGAAAAAGAAAAAAACACCCGAAAATTTCACCAGGCTCACGACTGGATTTGAGGTGTGTATTTCCATTGACATAAGACACTTAAGCTAGCGATTGACTGTTTAGGAGTTCTTATCGCTGTAGCGCCACCGTTAGTCCGACTGGGGCAAGCCTTGGTCACGTTGTAGACAATGTGAGTACTACCATCCCTCCAAGTTTCAAGTCTTCATCACTTATGGTTTGGTCTCCACAATCAGTTTTACGTGGAGATCGCTGATTCTTGGCCATTCTAACAATTACAATAGGGTTTCAGCACTACGTGCTTGAACCCCTAACAATTATTACAACATTATTATAAACTATTATTATTATTATTATAAACAACAACAAATTCTAATTATAAATATTACAGCATAATCATCATTATTATTATCATCATCATCATCAAACAATTATTCTGACATGCTAACAAAATAATTTAATTATAGAGTAGGGTTGAACAGTAAGGAATTTATCTGTTGGAGTTCTGCATACTTTGGTATTAACTTTAAATCAACACAATACATCACAGTAAACCGAACACTTGGGTTTTGACAACAAAGCAACATGTGCACAAGACCAGAATGCTTTACTAATGATTTAGCTCAAGTAATGAGTTAATGGCAATGCACCAAGCCCATTGGTCAAGAGACAGTTCTGTCATCAACTCTTTCAAAAAGGCCCAGGGCTAGTGTTAATATCCACACACTAGATACAGCTGATGTGTGGTCTCAGGTGTGCATATATTGGTTGTTATGAGCAATCAATAATCATAGCTAAACTACAATATACAGTATAGCCATTAATCCACATTTTATGAACACAATGTGTGGAAATGTGACTCAGGAATCTATGAGTCAGGCAGAGGCGTGTGCCGTTTCTCTTACCGAGTAGATTTCATAAATTCCTTTCCGTCCCTCATCACACTCTCGGCGCACCCAGTGTCTATTGAGGTAAGCACAGATCCCATTTAACACTTTACTGGAGAAGCGATAGTCCTCCCACTGCTGCGTGTAGAACTTCAAAACGCTCTCATCCATCAGGTCCTCTCCATCCTGCCAGACACAGACAGATGGAGGAGAAAAACAGGAGAAGTGAGGTTTGGAGGAGTGACAACTACTCAGTTATCCAAAAAAAAAAATTAATAAAGTCACCTCACTAAAATTAGTGATATTTAGTACAACAAATTATATCAGTAGCTAATAATTCTTTGATATACGAGTCAATCTATAGAATTGGTTTAATGTTAGAGTTGGAAACATCTTGAAAAAAATGTCTTTTACCACAAATTTTGTATGTATGCATTAGGTACACATTTCTAATAATTGTGCAGTTAATTCTCATATTGTATTTTCAGAAAGTTGTGGAATATTTTTCCTCTCCACAAATTTGTCATCACCGATTTGTTATTTAATAAGAAGGGCTATACTGATCTATTAGGATTTTGTTTACATCTACCTTAGATGTAAACATTTTTATTTTTATTATTTTATTAAACGGTTTTAAGAGGAAAATCAATAATTAAAATTTGAACAATATTTTAATAGTGATTTATGAGATCCAATTTTTCTTTGTAAAAGGCATAAAGTTGATCATACTGATTTCAAAGTTAAGAAATCAATAATTTGAGTAAACATTGAACCAAACACTCATAACATCTTAGTTGATAATTCAATAGACTTTCTTTCTGACAAAATATTCCATGTTTCGGTCATGACTACAAATTTTTTTGGTAGTTTTTTCACATACTAAAACATACTAAAATACAAAAAAAATTGCATAACTGTGTTCAAATTTTGTTTATTTCCCCCAAAATAAAGGAATTTGTGTTCATTTTTGTCACTACCAAAACAATGATGACATGTTTCGATCATGACTGTTCGATCATGACAGTAGTGACAATTTTATGAAATAACACCCCAAAAAACGAAGATGCCACCACTGAAACTTCACCAAATGTTTTGGTACTGACAGTTTTAAATTATTTTGAGCCTAGCTCAAAAACGCTAATCAGCACATGGTTAGCTAGCACAAATGTTATGGAATAACTCACAAAAAAGTGTGCTTAATTGCCAAAAAAAAAAAAAAAAAAGTGTTCGTTAGTGATGTTCCTTACAGTTTTTTAGACTTCTGAGAGAGGAACACAGGAATATTTTCTGATAATAAATGTAGGGATGTAGTTAAAAATCTCAGCCAACAGACTAAAACATATGCAGGGCACATTTTTTTTTCATGAGTTTCATGATTTACAAAGAAAATATAAAATAAATCTATTTTTTTAACTAAACTTTCTTAAATTAAAAATATATTTAATGATTTCCAGAAAAAAAAAAAATGATTTCAATATAACTTTCATAAGTTGAAATGTAGGGGCTAGAGTTCAGGATAGCCACCTCCCAATTGAAAGTACCCAATAAATTACAATTTCAAATTTCTAAAGCTTACTGATATTTTAAATATTATTGTGGGTTTCAATAGATAATAGAAGGATCTTAGCAAACATCTAAGATCTGAATTTTTAAAATGCTTTTCAAATGTGTTTTTTAGTTGTGGGACAGCAGTTTGCACCAATTCTGTAGAATGGCCCATATAAAGTTATTTTACATAATGTCTGTCATGGCCAATGTCTAATGTACACATCCAGTATCTGCCATTAAAACAAACAAACAAACAAAAAAAAAAAATACAACACCAACATTCAAGTAACCAGGTAATGTATTGTAATGTTTATAAAAACATTATATTACAATAACAGTTTAATATTTTTGTAGCAAGGTATTAAATGAGCTTACATGTTATCTGCTTTAAAAAAAAAAAAAAAAAAACATAAAAAAAAATAAAATAACTGCCTAAACACTGTAGGCTATTACCTTGAGAAGGTTCGTCAGGTAGCTCCTCAGAAACTCTTTCAGTCTTTTGTAGAGTTCCAATCCGACAAACTGTGCCCCGCCAGGTGTGGGTGTTTTCTTGGAGGGTTTAGAAGGGGGGATGCCAGCACCCCTGGCCTGGTTGGACTGGTGCACACTGGTACAGTAGTTATACACATGTCTGAACAGTAGGTTAAAGTCTTAAGATTTCAGTTTCAGATGACAAATATCTTTGTAGCTGTATCACGGTATAAAATGAATAAACATACTGTGGATTAAAGGGATAGTTCAGCCAAAAATGAAAATTATGTCATACCGTTCCAAACCCGTAAGACCTTTCATATTCGGAACACAAAAGAAATTATTTCTGATGAAATCCGAGAGCTTTCTGAACCTACATTGATAGCAATGCAACTGACACGTTCAAGGCCAGAAAAGTAGTACGAACATTGTTATAATAGTCCATCTGACATCAGCGGTTCAACCGTAACAACTTTGTTCAACAATTCTTCTCTTCCAGGTGAGTCTGCGCTGCGCATTCACGAAAGCATCATGACGTACAGTACAGACCAAAAGTTTGGACACACAAGGTGTGTCCAAACTTTGTCTGTACTGTATATATTTCTAAATTATTAAAGTTTTTACTCTACATTTGTGCAGTTTTCAGTGGGTTAGTGATATTTTTTAAATATATATAAATTAATAAATAAATATTTTTTAAATGGGTTTTTATACAAAAACTGCTTTTTTATGTAAAATTCACTTTATAAAAGACCCACATTTCGAACTTTAATTCATGGGGATAACATGGATAATTTCACATGGTTTAGTGTAAGATTTTTGCCCATCTTTTGGAAAATCCAGTTTTAAAAGTAAAAAAAACCAACTACAAATAACTTTTACCAGTAGGTGGCTGCAGAGCTCCACTATTTGCTATTTGACCACCTGAAAGATATTTTTTCACAAGTTTTTTCAGTTGAATTCATATCTACAGTACAGACCAAAAGTTTGGACACACCTGAATGATAAGGTGTGTCCAAACTTTTGGCCTGTACTGTATGTGAGGAGAAATTGTTAAAGAAGTTGTTTTTGTTTACTTTGTGCACAAAAAGTATTCTCATAGCTTCATAAAATGACAGTTTGTCTATTTTAACAATGTCTTTACTACCTTTCTGGGCTTCGAACGTGTCAGTTGCATTGATGTCTAGCAGGGTCAAGAAAGCTCTCAGATTTTATCAAAAGTATCTTAATTTGTCTTCCAAAGATGAACAAAGGTCTTACGGGTTTGGAACAACAAGATGAGTGTTTCTCAAACACATCAGAATCTAATATTAAAAACTTGCAATGCAAACTCTCATGTGGAATGTGTGCGCACATTTTAGCTTAGCAAGGAATGTAATTTGAATGGAGTTCAAAGACCTTTAAAGACACTTGTACTCTTTCCAAGAAACTTAAAACGACCAATATTAAAGCCATAGGTCAGCTCCTCAATATTAAACAAGAACGAAGCAGTACCTTCAACAGACTCAGTGCTTAAACCCTTAAGAAAACATCTGTTTTAATACACTGATCTACTCTGACATGCAAGAAGCCATCTAGAGTGGCTCTAATATATCCCAGACGGAAATAATATTACAATGTTCTCTACATGGGTGTGTATTTATCGCAAGCTGTTATGTCTTAAAGGTCGTGACCACGTAAACTGTGATTACAAGAACTATTTCTGTTTTTTACTGTGTTAGTCTTTCTGAGAGCCAAGTGTGACACCTTTAGCACTAAGAGTGAGCTCCACTGTGTTGCAATGACAGCACTCTGACATTATAAACTACATGCTGAGACCGAGTTTCTGATCAATGTTAAAGAAACCTGCAACAGCAGCAGAAGTTCTCTTGGTACACCCAGGGACACACACAGACAAATACAAAGCATTATTGGGAATGCAGAGGAGAATGACAGCTGTGGGTGGCAGATGAAGCTCAGAGTAATTACGCCCATGTGTTTGATGCGGCACTACTGGGTGAATGCAAAACTGCAAATTTGAATGCGGACAGAGGTCCCTGTCAAAAGTTTTAATTTCCCAGACACAAACCTCTTTAAAGAGCTCTAAAGTGGAACATGCATAGGCTGGAAGACGCCTGGTGTTATAAAAGGGCCAAATAAAAGGAACACTATGCTCTTTCATTTTAAATTGTTTAGCCTTTCACATTTTACTCAAGAAATACGGTTCATTAGCTATTTCATGGCAATGT
>NC_133384.1:17956300-18006300 GCF_049309525.1 Garra rufa
TTTTGTTGTCTTTTTAATAAAACAATAATTTAATGTCTCTGAATGATCTTCATTTATAGGGTTTTCTTGGCAAGTACAAAGCTATTCTCTGAATAAATTAATAGAGACGAATCAATGATTGGTTTGTCTAATATTGTTTAAAGGCATTTATATTTATCACAGTAGCTTTGAGAATTAAAAAAAGCCATTCAATGTCCATTTACTGATTATGTTCATCTGATGCAAATATTATCCTGGGTGCTAACGCTGCATGAGTTTTAAATCAGTTGACCTAATTTAATTAATTAATTGCCATTAATCTAATTACAGTTTTAGTTAATTGAGACCTAATTTTAACTGATTTAATTATGTTTATCATCCAGCTAAAGATACACTACAAGTCAAAAGTTAAGATTTTTAATGTTGTTTAAAGAATTTTCTTCTGCTCACCAAGCCTGCATTTATTTGATCCAAATTACAGCATAAGCAGCAATATTGTGAAATATTTTTTACTATTTAAAATCAAATTTATTTCAATCATCTGAGATCTTTATTTCTGAGGATTGTATGATAAAAATGTTATAAAAAAAACTTTTGTAAAATTATATATTATACTATTCAAAATCTTGGAGTCAGTATAATTTTTTAGGAAAGAAATTATAGAAATTATTACTTTTATTTTGCAAGGATGATTTAAATTGATCAAAAGTGATGAATACATTTATAATGTTACAAAAGATTTCTACTTCAGATAAATGTTGCTCGTCTGACCTTTTTATTCATCAAAGGACCCTGAAAAAATTCTACTCAGTTGTTTTTGAACATAATATTATTAATAATAATAAAAATACTAAATGTTTTTTTGAGCGGCAAATCAGAATATTAGAATGATTTCTGAAGGATCATGTGACTGAAGTAATGATGCTAAAAATTCAGCTTTGAAATCACAGGAATAAATTACATTTTAAAATATATATTTAAATAGAAAACCGTTATTTTAAATAGTAAACATTTCTAAATTTTACAGTTTTTGCTGTACTTTGGATTATATAAATGCAGGCTTAGTGAGCAGAAGAGACTTCTTTGAAAAAAACAAAAAACAAAAAAACACTGAAAGTCTTACAGTTCAAAAACTTTTGACTGGTAGTGTAAGTCAAAAAAAAAAAAGAGTCATTGTCAATAGTGAATAGTGTAGTAATGTACAAAGCACAGTGCACACAGAAGCCTCTTTCAAACCAAGCAGTTTTCTCTTGGTCAACAAGACGAATTTATGCAATAAAGCAAAATCTGCACAATGAAATTTTCACCTCTTCCACAAAACTCCCAACTGTACAGCTTCGGACTGAAACATCTAGATTCCGACCATAACGTTTTGCAGAGCGACCTTTCGGGTGAATAGAACATAATTATCACTCATTCACAGCAATATCAAACACTGCCTTTCAATGCAGTACCACATACCCTCAAACCGCTTGCACACCAATAGCTAGGTTTCTATCACCCCAAGCATTGCATCAGACATGAGTGATTGAAGTGCCAGATTTCGAATAAAAATCTCTTAATTTCAAAAGTTTGTACCCCCACTTGAAGTCTTTTTTGACTTGTGTGAAAAAGGGTTAATGCAAATAATAGAAGATGGAAACATATATGCTGAATAAATTCTTCAATACACATCAGTAAAGTCTTGAGACTTTGCGCTATGTGATGGCAAAACCTGACTAACCAGTGGATTAATCACAGTTCCTGAAATGTTGTTATAGTCTTTCTGAAATGCCCAAGCAAAGTGTGTCAAAGTATTTCTCTATCTTTGTATTTGCCTCTTACACAACTGTGTTTCCAAACCGCCAAAAGCAAAGACCGCATTTACTGTATTTCGTCTGCTTGTTCTGAGGCACAAATAATTTATTATGTGTGACCCTGGACCACAAAACCAGTCTTAAGTAGCAGGGGTATATTTGTAGCAATAGCCAAAAATATATTGTATGGGTCAAAACTATCGATTCATTAGGATATCATTAAAGGTCCCATATTGTACACATTTCTGGAGGTTTATTTTAGTTGTTGATGTCCTTAAGAATATATATTTGCGGTATAAGTGCCAAAATCCATCTCAATATATTTTTACAGCTCCTTTTTTAGGAGCTCTGTCAAAAACAGGTAGATTTTGGTCCATCTAATTAATATTCATGAGCCTCTCTTCTGATTGACCTGTTGTTTTCTGAGTGACGCACAGCCAGGCCAATCACAGGTAACTACGGTCATGTATCGTTGTAGCCGAACCCAGAGCCATAGAGAGAGCCTAGCCTGCTGATACTCAACAGGATATTACAGAATGATCATTAATGTTTTTTCTTTTTCAAACACCGAATGCAGTAAGCTACATAACTGTTGCTTTAGTAAAGCCCCTTTCACAATGCACGCTGATTCTGGAAAATTACGGGAACGAGCGCTGTGTGAACAAAAGCCAGAACCATAAAGGCAGTGTTGTAGTGATGATGCACGTTATCATGCATGGGTTTGACAAAAGGAGGGTGGTACGGTGATTGGTGCTCAGGGTGGTGACTGAAGGCGGTGACTAAGTAGATCGGACGTCACATCGTTACGGAAGTAACAGCGGCTCGTGAAAATGAACAGCTACTTTAAGCAGGCTGTGTGCAGTTTACTGTGGATTGACTGTTTTGAAACTCATATGGTAGTTACATAGCCCCTAGACCTCAGTTATCATGAAAAAAGCCAGGAAATTTCGATTTTGACAATATGGGACCTTTAAGATATGAAGTAAATATCATGTTATCATTCAGATCATGTATAAAGCTCAGTCTTAAAAACATTGACCCTTATGACTGGTTTAGTGGTCCAGGGTCACATATATGAAAATTGCTATATTTAGCGGCTTCTCCTACTTTTCTTAGTGACATGCAGCAGTGGTGAAATGGCAGATTTGTTCTCTCTGACTCACCGGATGGAAACGGTGCTAATTTGCAAATGTTATTCCAATATTCCAAAGTTAAATGAGCAAATTTGGATGGAAACCTGGCTAATTAAACAAGCAATGCAAAGTATACCACATCAACCCAAACCATTCAATGGGTTTGCCTCATAAGCCTTATTCTCATTATAAGTGCAAAACTCACATACATGGCACCACACCTAAAAAGACAAAGCCTTTCAGTGTGCTGGCCACAGCTGCTGCCCCCATTAATCCCCATTCATCCCACGGTGCCTGGTAAGATACGTATAGAGTTCCATGTAGCGTGCCTTAGCCATGCTCTGGCGTGTATAGACCTGCTGTATTCCTGCTCTCAGGTCATCCCAGATCTGGTCCAGCCCAATCTGTTTGAGCCCGTGGGTGTTCTGGCCCCTGTTGGATGACATTGTCTCTGTGCCGGTCTGCTCGCGTCAGATAAATCCTCTCTTCACCCAGTTCTGCTCCAGAACGCTGCTGCTTCACATGTAGTCCACCATGCTGGAGCGCATTCAGACAGGATCAGTTCAGGGATGAGTACCGCTACACTTCACAGATGGTGCTGCGAGCTGATCTAGGGTTACAGCAGAGTCCAAACACTTCAGCACGGTATCTGGGAGAGCAAATAAAGCAGGTTTGAAATCAAATAACCACACTTACTGTCTATTTAAAAGGGTGCAATATAAAAATAACCATTGAATGGAGTTATGTGACAATGTATTATTAGCAGCTTTTACAGGTGTTAAATAGGGCAGAACTAGCAATTATCGTGTATGAAAACAAAAGCAAGAGTATTTTTATGTGAGACATATTTATAGAGGTACACGACTAGAGAGAAAAGGGACCAAAAAAGTACATCCATAATACACAGGGTTTGATCTGATTATCCATGAGCAAGGATACAAAAATGCAGAAGTACAATCTGTAGTTTTCACAAAAGGCCTGAAGCTGTTAAAAGTCTGCCGGATGACGTAAACTGACAATAGCTGACAAAGATATCTTGGTGTAGGAAGATAGGTAACATGGAAATATAATAGACTGTTCGTTTACTATTGATGCTGAGAAACTGTAACAACAAAAGGTGGTTGAAAATCCATGACCTTACCCTTTCAGAGAAAAAGCAAACCTAATAGGAGACTCATTGGAAACCAAGCATCATTCCAGAGCTCATGTGAAGTGACAAGCGTTGGGTCACTGTTATATTTAGCTGCGTGTCTGACTGCTGCGTGTTGTGCAGAGGATATGAATCTTGCCGGTCATTGTTTACATGTTGTGACGTTTGAGATGCCACATGTCAGAAGCAAGAATGACAGAGGGCTAATGCATCAAAACATGTGACCAGCGGGATTGGGTTTAGCTTGGTTATTAATAGCATTTCCCACATCGTTCTTTCTAAGGCTTCTTGTTTACAGACAGCTGTTTCTATAGTCAGAAGAGTCAGCTCTATTGACCAATAGTGTATATATGGGGCTATTCCACAGAACCGGTACAAACTCCTGTCCCACAACCAAAAACAACAGTGCGGAATGTCTTGCACTGTAGCCACTGGAACTTCAAAACATTTCAGCAGCAGGTCCTCAGTGAGCTCCTTTGTCTTAGCCATGACTGTCCACAAAACAAGCAGAGAGCTTCTGTTTTTCACCGGTTGAGTTGATTAAAACAGCTGTTCCCAATGAATCAGGGTAATTAGGATGCTTTAGAACAGTTTGGACTATTTGGAATGGTATAGAACTTTGGATTTTCCCAAAGACTGTGACAGTTTGCAAAGGGTATGAATAATTTTGGACATGCCACTTTTTGTCAAATGTAAATAAAAGCTGAGAAATATTTTTTTCCACAATGATGCTTCTTGTACATCGTCTTATTATCTTTTGGGAGAAGTCTATTGGCTGAGACTGGTTTTAACTACACCCCTAAATTTATGATCAGGAAATATTCCTGCATCCCTCTCTCTTATTGCTACAAGGTAAAAGTAGATAGGCCTTATCATTTTGAGGTAAAAGCATTCAAACGTCTGAAAAATCTGTGTGTAACTTCAAAAACCTCACGACTAAACACCTTTTTTTCTCCAATTAAGCACTTTTTAGGTACTTATTCCATAACATTTAGTTTTAATATGCTGATATCTTTGAGCTAGGTTCAAAAGTATCTAAAATTGTCACTACTAAAACAGTCATGACTGAAACATGTCATCATTGTTTCTGTAGTGTCAAAAGGAAACACACAGTCCTTTATTTGGGAGAAATAAACACAATTTTAGAACAGTCACACATTTTTTTGGTATTTTAGTAGGTTTTAGTTCAAATTCGCTACTAAAGCATTACTGTCACGACCAAAAATGTGCAGTCACTACCGAAACATGGGATGTGTTGTCAAAAATAAAGTATGCTGAATTATCAACTAAGATATTATGATAGTTTTTGGTTCAATGTATATTCAAACTAATGAATCATTAACTTTAAAAACAGTATGATCAACTTTTTGGCTTTCACATAGAAAAATTGGATTCAAAATACAACGAAACTCATAAATTACATCTGAAATAGTTAAAAATTGAACTGTTAATGATTTACCTCTTGAAAAGTTAATACAACGCTAAATAAAATATATTCATAAATGTAGATGGAAGCAAAATCTTAATAGGTCAATATAACCCTTCGAATTAAATTATCATTACTGTGTTTTGGCAGTGACAAATTTGAGAAGACAAAAATATTCTAAATCTTTCTGAAAATAAAATGTGAGAATTAACTGTACAATTACTAGAAATGTGTATTAAGTCAAGAAAAGCAGTGTCCCACAACTGACCCAGCCCTAGTATATCACTGACCCAGTCAGTGAGAGGTTTTACAGCAGGGGAAATAAACAAGATGGACTGGCGTCACACCGTCAGGATCAGCCCAGCTTATGGTGACACATATAAGAGATGTGGGCGGTTGAACAGGACAATGACTTTTAATGCTCCCTTGCTCCTCTACACACATATAATAACACAGCTTTACGATATGTAGTGTGTATAAGCTTATCTTTCAGCCTCTGTAAGTGGGACAGCTCTTACCGGCAGTATTAGTCATTCCTTACCCATAACATTTCAGTACTTTTAAGGTAGCGTATCAAACATGAAACTCAAGTGCTTTGCCCGATCCTTGTGGGAAAACGGTTTGAGCCTGGACACATTTAGTCTTATTAGTTCAGCCAAAGCAAAGGCTAGACTTTCTGACCCACATTCATCAGTGGGCTATTTCCATGAAATCAAACACGTGATCTGTAGTGTAGGGTGTCGAAATTTGAACAATTAGTCAGTCAGAGCGACTTTTCAAGTCATTTAAGGAGAACTAAAGAAGATATTTTGAAAAATGTTACAAACAAATAATATTTTATGAGAAAAAGAAAGCTTCTTTTAAATTCCACAGAAGAAAAAATAAACTCATGAGACATGAGGGTGAGTAAACAATGACAGAATTTGCATTTTTGCCCTTTAAGTGCTCATGAATTGTGGGTTGGATCAAGCACATACTATGACTGATTCAAAACAAAACTTACTGAATCCATCTGCCTGAGAAAGACATTAGACACTGAATACTTTTCTTGATGTGTAAGCTTATTCATCAACATTGTAATTATTTCTTTTTGACTACAAAATACACAAATCTACATGACTACCATGACATTTTAACAGTCCTGGATGTAAAACAACTCATGTACTACATCTACTGAGCTTTTTTGACATCTGAGTACTCCTTTGACAATATTAGCATGACTCATAAACCATCCTCTTGGAAAATCTTTCTAATTTCAGAAGGAAAAAAAATACCATGCTCTGGAATGTGAGTTTCAGGAAACTTTAAAACAAAAACAACTCTATCTGTAAAGAAAACTACTGAGCTTCCTACCTAGTAGACAGCATTTTGGCCCAACAATGTTGTCTAGGTAGGCATCTGAGACAGCAGAATTCATGTAAATGTGTGTAAATGACTGTTCACTCTTCAGTCGGCCTCAGCTTTAGGTCTACCATCACAGACTTGACTCGGAAGAACATGTCAACATCTTAAATATACAACGTGCGTTCATTTCATGCCTATTCAGGGCACTATTTTTTCTAAACACTATCAATACATTAGCAATGCTAGGTAGCAGCTAGCTAGCTTCAGGTACCCTGGTAAACTAACGCTGAGGACAACTATTAAGACATGTTAAAGCCAAATAAACAACTGACAATAAAATAGAACCTTAAACATAAAACAAACATTTCCTAACAACCTACAGCGCTAATACGGCGAGGATTGTGAGATATTGACGTAAAATGGCCACCTATTTATTAAGTCGTTTGTAATAGCACAAAACGTTTGTCTTTTTCTCGATAAATTGATTCATATCTCCGTCTAGTTACATATCCTGGCAAACAAGGGTTGTTGACAGGCATATAAAGATATTCTGTCTTACCTGTGTCCGTTTCCCGTCGAGCTGTATGTGTTTGAGGCCCAATGCTGTGTATGACTGAAGATGATTGGGAATTCCGTATTAGAGCGAGTGAAGCGTCATACGCCACAGCTCAGAGAAATACAGCGACCTCCATTGTTCACAGAGAGATACAGAGACCGCAAGTGTCCATAACCTCAAACTGTACAACCAAAAATGATCTATTATCACATTTGTAAATGTATTTCTTTGTTATTTATTTCTAAACACATCGACTACATCGATAGCTGCCAATTTACTTCTTTCGTGAGAGATTTTTGTGTCTCGTATTGTTTGGCTCTTGTGAAACTCTTTTTTTAGGGTACAATGAATTGACTATAAAGTCAATACAGACTTCTCAAGCCCCCGGTACACCCAGTAGTTTAATGTCCTCATTTTTACATAATCATTTAATGCATATTGTTAAAATATAGTAGTTGTTCACAATATTTAGTGTTCACCCACTTTTTACAAAATAAAAGCATTTGGATAGTCTACTCTACAGTATACATAATAATGCCCTATTAGTACCTTTAAGTGCTATTAAGTGTCTACAAATGTTTTATGCTGCATATGCACTAACAGGCAAAAGTATTTGAACAGTATGATTTTAATGTTTTTTTATTTTTAAATAAGTCTTCTGTTCACCAAGCCTGCATTTATTTGATCCAATGTACAGCAAAACCAGTCAAATTCTGAAATACTTTTACTATTTAACAGAACTGCTTTCTATTTGAATATATTTTAAAATGTAATTTATTCCTGTGATTTCAAAACTGAATTTTTAGCATCATTACTCCAGTCACATGATCCTTCAGAAATCATTCTAATATTCTGCTTTGCTGCTCAAAAAATATGTATTATGTTGAAAACTGCTGAGTAGAATTTTTTTTCAGGTTTCTTTGATGAATAGAAAGTTCAGAAGAACAGCATTTATCTGAAATAGAATTCTTGTGTAACATTACAAATGTCTTTGGACCAAGTTAAGGCATTCTTGCTAAATAAAAAGATTCATTTCTATAATTCCCTATGTTTCTTGAACAGCAAATCAGCATATTAGAATGATTTCTGGAGGATCATGTTACGCTAAAAGCTGGAGCAACTTGTAATGGAGCCATTTGATGCAAAATAAATCAGCTTTGATCACATGAATAAATTACATTTTAAAATATGTTTAAATAGAAAGCAGTTATTTCAAATAGTAAAAATATTTTGCAATATTACTGCTTTGCTGTATTTTGGAACAAACAAATGAAGGTTTGGTGAACAGAAAACCATACTGTTCAGAAACTTTTGATTGGTAGTGTATCTAATAGTTATGAAATATCTACAATGTTTATTTATTCATTGTAATATACAGACATTTTAACAAAAAAAGTTTTGAAAAGAAAAAGCTGCATAACGGACATAGAAGAGTGAACTAATTTAATAATTGCACAGATCTCAACCAGTCATAACCCAAAATAACTACATGACACGTTTGATATTTTATAGATTTAATTTCCATAGGAATAACAATATTGATGAACATTTTTTCTTATTTCACAGTTAAGCCTGTTTTAAAAACATCTCAAGAAATATACTGTATAGAACAAAATAAAGAAAACATACAAAGTAACGTCACTTATGAGTTTGACTGTTGTGATGCAGTAGGCTTGTTCATTTTACAATGAAAACTGTTTTGGTTTCCAACTCTCTCACATAGCCTAATTTTCCCAGTGTTCTTCTGATTGTAGATTCAGAAACTTTGACTTTAGCTACGGCAAGACGAGCTTTCAGTTCTTTGGGCGTTATTTCTGGTTTCTTTGTGACTTCCTTGATGATTTTTTGTTCGACCTTTGTAGAGATTTTGGGCGGTCGACCGCTCCTGGGGAGATTCATCACTGTTCCGTTTGCTTTCCATTTGCAGACAATAGATCTGATTGTAGATCGGTGAATTCCCATCAATTTTGAAATGGATGTGTAACCTTTACCAGACTTGTGGTACAAAATGATCTGTTCTTTGATATCTTCTGAAATTTCAGTGGATCGTCCCATTATGCATTTGCCGACCCTTTGTGCTGCCAACTTTACTCCTATTTGATGGCTTTTATTATGAATGCTGCTTGCTTTCCTCCAATGGAGCTGAAGGGTGATTTGGGGTGTTCAACCACTTTAGCACGGTATCTGTGAAAAGGCAAACAAATCTTTCAAATCACTTTATTATTTATACAGCACATTTTTACAATGATTCTCTTGTTTGCAATTCATTTGGGGAAGTATTTGAAATATCCTCAATAAAAATACGCAATTTATTCATTGTTCATTAACTCGAGTGTATAAATTAAACGAATCGTTTAAATGAATCGAAACTTGACAAAATCGCTTTCAACTCAACTCAAAGATTCCCAATGTATGATAATTTCAAGATAATCGTTCATTTTACCTCAATATTTGCAAACAATATCAATACATTAGCAATGCAAGCTAACAGCTGGTTATAGCTTCAGTTGTTCTGCTGAACAGACCCTGAGGAGAAATATTAAGACATATAATGCTACTAAATATTACTATTAAAATAAACTACTAAAATAACACATTTATTACTCACCTGCATCCACGCATTTATGCTACTACTAGCTAACTAACGTTACCTCAGGAAAAAAAAAAAACAGTTGCCTTCTCTGTAAATGAAAAAATCTCCCACTTAGTCATATGTTATGCCCAAACGAAGTGGCTGATAGATAAATACAGATATTTAATCTTACCTGTGATTCTTTCTCACATAAAGCTGTAATGTGTTGAAGTTTACATGCTGTTTCTCTAGCTGCCTAGAGATGATGTTCTTCTTCTTCTTCCTTAATTTATTGGCGGGTTGCAAACCAACTGGAAAAGTGCATACCGCCACCTACTGTACCGGAGTGTGACGAAGATTGAACACCAGGGAGATTTTCTATATTCTGTTCACAGGACCACTATTTCTCAGTAACGTCATTAAAGGAGTAGTTCACTTTCAGAACAAAAATTTATAGATAATGTACTCACCCCCTTATCATCCAAGATGTTAATGTCTTTCTTTCTTTAGTTGTAAGAAAATGATGTTTTTTGAGGAAAACATTTCAGGATTTCTCTCCATATAATGGACTTCTATGGTGCCCCCGAGTTTGAACTTTCAAAATGCAGTTTCAAATGGCTCGAAACGATCACAGCCGAGGAAAGTAGGGACTTACCTATCAAAACGATGGGTTATTTTCTAAAAAAAAAAAAATTACAATTTATATACTTTTTAACCTCAAATGCTCGTCTTGTCTAGCTCTGTGTGTACCCTGTGTAGAGATTAAAAAGTATATAAATTGTAAATGTTTTTAGAAAATAACCCATCGTTTCACTAGATAAGACCCTTCTTCTTGGGCTGGGATCGTTTAGATCCCTTTGAAGCTGCATTTTGGAAGTTCAAACTCGGGGACACTATAAAAGTCCATTATGGAGAGAAATCCTGAAATGTTTTCCTCAAAAAACATCATTTCTTTACGACTGAAGAAAGACAGACATGAACATCTTGGATGACAAGGGGGTGAGTACATTATCTGTACATTTTTGTTCTGAAAGTGAACTACTCCTTTAAAGCTGTGACGTTAATTGCTTTTATGAAATTCTATTTCTGCCTTTAAAATATAATGCAGGGTAAATTCCATCATACCCAAAGCTTGCATATCTCTTATAAGCAATATACAGATATTAAAAAAAAAAAAAAGTTTTGAAAAGAAAAACATGCAATTGATAATCAACATAGAAGAGTAAACTAATTTAATTGCACAGATCTCAACCAGTCATAACCCAAAGTAACTACATGACACATTTGATATTTTATATATTTAATTTCCATAGGAATAACAATATTGATGAACATTTTTCTTATTTCACAGTTAAGCCTGTTTTAAAAACATCTCAAGAAAAACACTGTATAGAACAAAATAAAGAAAACATACAAAGTAACGTCACTCATGAGTTTGACTGTTGTGATGCAGTAGGCTTGTTCATTTTACAATGAAAACTGTTTTGGTTTCCAACTCTCTCACATAGCCTAATTTTCCCAGTGTTCTTCTGATTGTAGATTCAGAAACTTTGACTTTAGCTACAGCAAGACGAGCTTTCAGTTCTTTGGGCGTTATTTCTGGTTTCTTTGTGACTTCCTTGATGATTTTTTGTTCGACCTTTGTAGAGATTTTGGGGGGTCGACCGCTCCTGGGGAGATTCATCACTGTTCCGTTTGCTTTCCATTTGCAGACAATAGATCTGATTGTAGATCGGTGAATTCCCATCAATTTTGAAATGGATGTGTAACCTTTACCAGACTTGTGGTACAAAATGATCTGTTCTTTGATATCTTCTGAAATTTCAGTGGATCGTCCCATTATGCATTTGCCGACCCTTTGTGCTGCCAACTTTACTCCTATTTGATGGCTTTTATTATGAATGCTGCTTGCTTTCCTCCAATGGAGCTGAAGGGTGATCTGGGGTGTTCAACCACTTTAGCACGGTATCTGTGAAAAAGCAAACAAATCTTTCAAATCACTTTATTATTTATACAGCACATTTTTACAATGACTCTCTTGTTTGCAATTCATTTGGGGAAGTATTTGAAATATCCTCAATAAAAATACTTAATTTATTCATTGTTCATTAACTCGAGTGTATAAAGTAACCGAATCGTTTAAATGAATCGAAACTTGACAAAATCGCTTTCCTCTCAGCTCAAAGATTACCAATGTGTGATAATTTCAAGATAATCGTTCATTTTACCTCAATATTTGCAAACAATATCAATACATTAGCAATGCAAGCTAACAGCTGGTTATAGCTTCAGTTGTTCTACTGAACAGACCCTGAGGAGAAATATTAAGACATATAATGCTACTAAATATTACTATTAAAATAAACTACTAAAATAGCACATTTATTACTCACCTGCATCCACGCATTTATGCTACTACTAGCTAACTAACGTTACCTCAGGAAAAAAAAAAACAATTGCTTTCTCGGTAAATGAAAAAATCTCACTTAGTCATATATTATGCCCAAACGAAGTGGCTGATAGATAAATACAGATATTTAATCTTACCTGTGATTCTTTCTCACATAAAGCTGTAATGTGTTGAAGTTTACATGCTGTTTCTAGAGATGATGTTCTGCTTCTTCTTCTTCTTCTTCCTTAATTTATTGGCGGGTTGCAAACCAACTGGAAAAGTGCATACCGCCACCTACTGTACCGGAATTTGACAAAGATGCAACACAAGGAAGATGTTCTATATTCTGTTCATTCATAGGACAGAATTGAATGTCCTGCCTTTAAAATATAATGCAGGGTAAATTCCATCATACCCAAAGCTTGCATATTTCTTATAAGATCAGTTCTTTTCTGTTCATATTTTTAACACCTAATCAAAACATGCTCAACAGTTTCCATTGACACGTACTACTACTACATAAATCAAAATTATGCCGATTATATGGAGTGTTGCATTAATATTAATATTATTGCTCTTCTTCTCCTTATAAGATCTGCGGGACACTAAACGCATTGTATTGCTGCCCTCCACAGTCCATTTGATGAACTCCGCCTAGAGGTTAAAGGAGTAGTTCACTTTCAGAACAAAAATGTACAGATAATGTGCTCACCCCCTTGTCATCCAAGATGTTCATGTTTTTCTTTCTTCAGTCGTAAAGAAATGATGTTTTTTGAGGAAAACATTTCAGGATTTCTCTCCATAATGGACTTTTATAGTGTCCCCGAGTTTGAACGTACGAAATGCAGTTTCAAAGGGCTCTAAATGATCCCAGCCAAGGAAGAAGGTAAAGTCTAGAAGGGATACAGCTAAGGCTACTGGGCATGCGCACATCAGTCTAACGTTATTTTTGTCACACTGTACAACAATAATACTTTTTTTATATTATAGTAAGGGCTAAGTTTAGGGTTGGGG
Source organism: Garra rufa (assembly GCF_049309525.1). Lineage (NCBI taxonomy): Eukaryota > Metazoa > Chordata > Actinopteri > Cypriniformes > Cyprinidae > Garra > Garra rufa. The sequence continues at coordinate 17,969,663 of NC_133384.1, forward strand.
TAGGTGTAGACGTTAATAAAACACAATCTAATAGGTAGAACAATTAATTTCATTGTTAGTTTCCGGTCTGAGCTGTATACCCTCTAGCCACAACCAAGGAAGAAGGGTCTTATCTGGCGAGACGATCGGTTATTTTCTAAAAACATATACAATTTATATACTTTTTAATCTCTACACAGAGTACATATAGAGCTAGACAAGACGAGCATTTATAATAAGTATATCAATTGTAATTTTTTTTTTTTTTTTTTTTTTTTTTTTTTTTAGAAAATAACCAATCGTTTTGCTAGATAAGACCCTTTCTTTCTTTGGCTGTGATCATTTAGAGCCATTTGAAGCTGCATTTTGGAAGTTCAAACTCGGGGGCACCATAGAAGTCCATTATATGGAAAGAAATCCTGAAATGTTTTCCTCAAAAAACATAATTTCCTTACGACTGAAGAAAGAAAGACATGAACATCTTGGATGACAAGGGGGTGAGTACATTATCTGTACATTTTTGTTCTGAAAGTGAACTACTCCTTTAAATTCTCTCATAAAGTCCAGTGGTGTAAAAACCAGTCTATGATAAAGCTTTACAACAGCCTTTGTTGTTTCATAGTCCTCGTGGTATATCTTTGTATATGTCATTATCGTTAGATTGCCTCCCAAGATTGTTAAAGATCTAGATCAGATTCTTTATAACTTTATTTGGAGAAAAATACCACGTTATTTAAAAAAAAAGGTAATTTGTAATCCTAAAGAGCAATATAATACTCTTAATGACACCTTTAAAATGTGTTTGGAATGTATTTCCTAATTATATATTTAATACTCTGGGAGGCACAGACTTTTGAAATTTATTTTTTCTGTTAACAAAATTCCTGTTAAATTATCTGTTTTCCACAATACTTCATCCCACAACTATTTCATATATGATTTATAATTTAAAAACAAATCTTTATTCTATCATACTTGGTTCCATGAATGTGTTCTTTTACGTAATTCCAAAGAATGTGATGCTACTTTTAAAAAAACTGTATTTCAGAGGGAATCAGCATGGTTAATCTTTGTGGAAACATTTTCATTGAATATATTGATGTTTTTAAACAGTGTAGTAATAAGATTATAAGAAATGCTCTTCGTTCTGTCTTTACCCGCAGCAAGATTTTTTTTGTCTTTATTTAGTAATATATCTTGGGTTAAAGCAAAACAAAATTACGGAAGTGTCTTACGAAATACTTAATAGAATTTATCCTGCTAAGCATGTTTTGGTAAGATTTAAGCTTAATATTTCATATACAGTGCCTTGCAAAAGTATTCATACCCCTTCATTTTTACACATTTTGTTTTGTTGCAGCATTACGTTAAACTGCTTTAAATTACTTTTTTCCCACATCAATCTACATCTCATACACCATAATGACAAAGCACAAAACAGGTTTGTAACAACTTTGCAAATTTATTAGAAATAAAAAACTGAAAAGATCCCGTTGCATAAGTATTCATACCCTTTTCTGGGACACTCGAAATTTAGCTCAGGAGCATTCATATTGCTTCTAGATGTTACTACACTTCGAGTGGAGTTAAACTGTGGCAAATTCATTTGAATGAGTCTGATTTAGAAAGGCACACACTTCTCAGAAAAGGTCTAACAGCTGAAAATGCATGTCAGAGCAAAAACCAAGTCCTGAGGTCAAGATAACTGCCTGCAGAGCTCAGTGACAGGCAATGATCTGGGAAGAGTTCAGAAAAAAATCTGCTGCATTGAAGGTTCACAGAAGCATGTAGCCTCCATTATCCATAATGGAAGACGATTGGAACAACTAGGACTCTAGAAAATGTCTGCCAGCCCCCATCCAAGCTGACAGAGCTTGAGAGGTGAAAAGGTGAGGCAAAGAATGGCAGACAATTGCCAAATGCAGATGTGCAAAGCTTGTCACATCATGCCCAAAAAGACTTGAGGCTGTAAAGGTGCTTCAACTATGTACTGAGTTAAGGGTATGAATACTTATGCAATGTACTTATTTCATGTTTTATTTTTTATACATTTGTAAAATTTGCAAATCTGTTTTTTGCTTTGTCATTATTATGATGTATGGAGTGTAAATGAATGTGGGGAAAAACTCATTTAAAGCAGTTTAACATAATGCTGCAACAAAACAAAATGTGAAAAAATGAAGGTGTATGAATACTTTTGCAAGGCACTGTACCTGTGAATTTTGCGGTCAAGAAAAAAAAACATTTTGCATAGTTTTTCCACTGTATTTACTCAAGATTATTTTGGAAGGATATGGAATATTAACAGAAAAATGTAATCAAACATTTGAATCATAAAGAACATTTGTTTATTTTATCAGGAAAATTCCATATGCCAATTTTTTCCCATTTTATTAATAATTTTAAATTGTACGTAAATCTCTTGGAATAAACAAAAAACATGTAATGCTCTGAAAGCATTGACATTTATGCAATTTTCTTTCTTTCACTTTTCTCTTTTATTCTCTTCTTTTTCGCTGGCAGCTTATGCTAATTTCACATGATTATGTAAAACATCTGGTTCTTGAAACTCCAGATTCCAACAGCTCAGAAAACATGATAATTCTTGCAGATCGATGAATGGTAAATAAAACAATCTATTACTACTTCTCTGCATAAGCATCTGCCATCTGGAAGCTTGCCAACCATTGCCAGCCCATAATTCAGTGCACAATGCCCCAGTCTTAACCTAGTAATCACCAAACGAAACCTCCCCTCTAAATTTGTGATTGATGTGAGCTTTAATGCAAAACAATGTTTGCCTTTATTCCCCCCTTCCCATTCTTTCTATACCATAATTCTATTATTTTTTCCTGAATAATATTTTTGCACTCAACTCTTCCATACAACACTCTCAACTCAACTTATTTCTTGTTTATTATTTATGTATTGCTTTCTATGCCATCTCATCAGCCTCTTCATTCCCCTGAATCCTTATAAACAAAAATCCCCCTATATTTCCTACTTTAACCACCCGATTTAATGCAACAAGAATTTCAATCACTAAATCTAATCTAGCCTCACTCTTTCTGCCCTTTACTGCCATTAGTGCCACAGTGGAATCTTAGCATGTAACATTTCTTCCAGGTCTTTGTCTTTCCACCCACCCAAGGTGAAAAAAAAATGGTTATCAAAGTTATGTCTTTCTTTCTTCAGTCGTAAAGAAATAATGTTTTTTAACAATTTATATACACTTTTTAACCTCAAATGCTTGTCTTGTCTAGCTCTGCTTGTACTCCAGGTCAAAACAGTTAGGGTATGTCATTTTCTCCTCCAACTTCAAAATAGTCCTACATCGCTGCAGAAGTACCAACTCAGTGTTTACAAAGTAAATGTGCAAAAAAAAAAAAAAAAAGGTAAAACAGCAATGTAGGATGATTTTGAAGTTGAAGGAGAAAATGAGAGTTTTTCGTCATACCCTAACTGTCATGAACCAACATACACAGACTTCACGCAGAGATAGACAATACGAGCATTGGAGGTTAAAAAGTATATAAATTGTCAATTTCTTTTAGAAAATAACCAATCGTTTAGCTAGATAATACCCTTCTTCCTCTGCTGGGATTTAAAGCCCTTTGAAGCTACATTTAAACTGCATTTTGGAAGTTCAAACTTTCAAAATTCCTCCAAGAGCACAGCAATATCTCCCTGAGAAAGTCACAAAAGACCCAAGGACAACACTGAAGGAACAGCAGGCCTCTGCTTGCATCAATAAAGGTCATGACTCCACAATCCACTGGCCAAAATCTAAAAACTGCTCCCTCTCTAAAAACATTAATGCTTGTCTGAATGTTGCCTTGATGATCTTCAAACCTTTTTTGTGGACAGATGAGTTGAAAGTGAAACTGAAAAAAGAACATGATACACTCTTAAAAATAAACGTGCTTTAAAAGGTTCTTCACAGCGATGCCATGGAATTTTTGGTTCCACAAAGAACCATTTAGTCAAAGGTTCTTTAAAAACCATCTCTTTCTTACCTTTTTATAATCTGAAGAACCTTCTTTCGCCACAGAGAAACAGAAAGGTTCTTCAGATGTTAAAGGTTCTTTATGGAACCATTTAAACAAAAAAAGTTCTTCTATGGCATCGTGAAGCACCTTTATTTTTAAGAGTGTATGTTGGTGGCAGTGTGCTGCTGTGGGGATGCTTTGCTGATTTCTGTTCTCTACCAGAAAATCATATAGGAGAAAGTCCAGGAACTTTACACAGCTTTATGGATTGTTCAGCAAGACAAGGATGCAATGCAAAAGTAAGTAAACCCCTGAATGGCTCAAAGAAAGCAAAAAAATTAAAAAGTGAGCTCAAACGGGCATTTCATGCTGGAAAACCCCTACAACTAAACTGAAATGAACTGAAATAAAGCAGTTCTGCAAAAACGAGTGGTTTAAAATTCCACCATTGCGCTGTGAAAGACAGATCTCCAGTTAAAGGTAGCTTCCATAAAAAAATAAAAATATAAACTGTATGCTTTACTCAGGTTGCTTTTGTTTTATATTGCATGAAACATACAGAAAAACAGAAGAAATCCGAAGGGGAAAAACATTTTCACAACACCGTATGTTATGTTTCCACTAAAACTTCCAACATGACTTCATACACTTTTCCACAAATGTTCCAGTTTAGGCCCCAACCCAGTCATAACCCAAGTAATTGATTTAATGAACATTTTACATGCATGATTTGTTTATTATTTGTTTATAATATTAATGAGCATTACTTTTGTTTTGCTGTCAGGCCTCATACAATGAGATGAACAAAAATATTACTGCATTGTCTTATTGCACAGAACCACTTTAGTGAGTAAACAAAATGATATATATTATAAATGCATAAAAATATGAAACTATTCATGCCTGACACAGCAGTAAGTAAAAAAAAATGGTGGCATAATTAAATACAAGTATGAAATAAAGCCTTGTTGCAAGCCTGTTTCTTTATGGAATGAGAACTTCCACTTCTGCCACTTCTGTCTTTACAATAGTTTCCTCAAAAACTGGAGCATCTTCTTGCAGCTTCTGCTCCAACAAGAGCTGAGAATTTATTTTCTTCTTCTTCTTCTGTAGTGATTTTCGCCTTGATACTCTCTCACGATGCCTGATTCGGTCCAATCTCTTTCTGATTGTGGCCTCATGAACTTTGACTTCAGATAATGCAAGAACAGCCTGCATCTCTTTAGATGTGACCTCAGGGTTTTTCGCAACTTCCTGGATGATTTTACGTTGCGCCAGTGGCGAGATCTTAGACGGTCGACCACTCCTAGGAAGATTCATTACTGTTCCCAGCATTTTCCACTTGCAGATTATGGATCTGATTGTGGAGCGGTGAACTCCCATAATCTTCGAAATGGATTTGTATCCTTTACCTGCCTTGTGGTACAAAATGATCTTCTCTTTGAAGTCTTCAGGAAGTTCACTTGATCGTGGCATTATGCATTTGATGAATCTTCACAGGATGATCCAGGGTTACAGCAGAGCCCAAACACAAAGCATCTGTGAGAAAGCAAATAATAAAAGTCTTACATCAGCTTATGGTGGCATATAAGTGATGCAGATTTGTTGAAGAAGACACTTTTACTTCAGATTATGGGTATTGTAATGAAAACAGATTGTGAACGTCAAACTCCCTGAGTCTGGTTACCTTTAACCTTAGTTCAAGGCAAGACTTTCTGACCTAATAGCCCACGTTCATTAATGTGGGATAACTGTGGCATATCCACAGCTTAGTCAATATTGTCTGTTCTCTTCTTTTGCATTAAATCACTGTGGGCTGGATTAAAAAAATGTATGTATGCTTTTAAGACAACTGCAGTGCTGGTTAGCTTCAGGAACCTGGTAAAGTGACGCATACAGCATATTAATGCAAAGTAAACGCCTGACATGCAACAAACAACATATAATATTCACTAACTCCTCTAGCGTGGCGAAGCTTTTGATGTATTGTGTAAAACGGCCACTTCTTCCGTCAAATATCCATTGCTAGGTGTATATTATCCTGAAACCCGAGTGGCTGACACGTATTTAATCTTACCCGTTTGCAATGCAGCGCAGTGAAAGGGGTTGAGGTCTTTGCTGTCTGCAACTGGAGATTATTGTGATAGGAATTCCGTAGAGCGAGTGAAGCGTCATACGCCACAACGCAGAGAAAATACAGCGACCTCTAGTGTTCACAGAGAGATACAGAGACCCTCGTTGTTCACTAACGCCAGTTACAGTGCCTTGCAAAAGTATTCATACCCCTTCATTTTTTTCACATTTTGTTTTGTTGCAGCATTATGTTAAACGGTTTTAAATTACTGTTTTTCCCATATAATCTCATACACCATAATGCCAAACAAAAAACAGGTTTGTAACAACTTTGCAAATTTATTAGAAATAAAAAACTGAAAAGATCCTGTTGCATAAGGATTCATACCCTTTTCTGGGACACTCGAAATTTTGCTCAGGAGCATTCGTATTGCTTCTAGATGTTACTACACTAAATGCAGCTGAAAATGCATGTCAGAGCAAAAACCAAGTCCTGAGGTCAAGATAACTGTCTGTAGAGCTCAGTGACAGACTTGCGTTAAGGCAATGATCTAGGGAAGAGTTCAGAAAAAAATCTGCTTTGAAGGTTCACAGAAGCATGTAGCCTCCATTATCCAAAATAGAAGACGATTGGAACAACTAGGACTCTAGAAAATATCTGCCAGCCCCCATCCAAGCTGACAGAGCTTGAGAGGTGAAAAGGTGAGGCAAAGAATGGCAGATAATTGCCAAATGCAGATGTGCAAAGCTTGTCACCTCATGCCCAAAAAAGACTTGAGGCTGTAAAGGTGCTTCAACTATGTAGGCTACTGAGTTTAGGGTATGAATACTTATGCAATGTACTTATTTCAGTGTTTTATTTTAAATACATTTGTAAAATTTGCAAATCTGGTTTTCGCTTTGTCATTATTATTGTGTATGGAGTGTAAACTGATGTGGGGGGAAAACTAATTTAAAGCAGTTTAACATAATGCTGCAAAAAAAAAAAAAAAAAAAAAAAGTGAAAAAAATGAAGGGGTATGAATACTTTTGCAAGGCACTGTACCTCAAACTTTTTGACTCCAGGGTCCCCCATTGTCTTCAACAATATTTGAAGGTGCTTGACTTTTCAGTTGATTTCTTGGAAAAAACTATTTCTACTCATTTTCTACCTTTTATTCACTACACATCTTAACTACTTCAAAAGCTGCCCTTTTTCTCTTCTTTATAGAGTGCTTTTACAACGCGTCGTAAAATCTATTAGCCATATTAGCGGCAGTGAACGTAAACAATGGCAATGAACCGAACGAAACTTGCATATTTAACTGATTATCGTTGCTGAAAGTGGTCAGTTATTATCATGTTTTGGGTTGTACTAATCGGTCGGACCGGGATGAACAATTGGACTAATATCGACTACCAAAATAACAAATCAAGGAGAGGAGTGCAAAAACGGTCTGAGGAACACAAGACGTTTGTGGTTGGCCAAACTGAACTAGGATTTCCAGAGCAAGAAGTTTGACAACATTTGTGTTTGTTCATTTTAGGTCAGGTAGGAGAAATATTAGGCTAATATCTTTTTTAATGGAAATTAACCATGGTTTTATTATAGTAAAAGTGTACTAACCATGTTTTTTTAGCCCATTGATTACCACTGTTATAAGTTTGATCACAAATACCATGGTAAACTATAGTTAGTGTAACAAGACCATGGTTAATTTGTGGTTACCATGGTTTAACTATAGTAACCATGTGCTTTATCTAATCTGAGTTCTTGTCCTAACTACCCTGCTGGAAAAAAACACAATAGACATGGTCTCTTTTGGTTTCTATTGGTAATTGGTTGATTTTTATTGGTGTCTACCACTAAATCCTAATGGAATATGTCCCATTTTTTAATGGTTTTAATGGTTAAAAGTTGATGGTTTGTAATATTTATAATGGTATTGGTAGTGGAATACGTTAGAATTTCTGTGATGGTTTCTATAGTTTTTTTCAGCAGGGTATTCACGACTATCCCTAACAGCTAAAACCAGCCTTGGCTGGTTGGCTGGTTTTAGCTGGTCAGCAGGCTGGTTTTAGAGGGGTTTTGGCCACTTTCCCAGCCTGGCCAGGCTGGTCTTAGCTGGTATGGCTGGGAGACCACCAGCTAAAACCAGCTACTTCCAGCTTAAACCAGCTAAGACCAAAAGCTGTTTTTTTTTCAGCAGGGGTGACACTCGAAGTTTCCAATTTAAATATGGTTTCTATTTCCGCAAAGTTGTGGCTAGAACAACATACAAACTATGACAGTGATAATCTCAGGTGCTAATTATGTGCTTTATTCAACGTTAAACTTGTCTAACATGAGTGTGAATATCATATTGTGTGACATTTATAGCCATAATAAAAGCAACAACACAATAGATAGTTCTCACCTCAGATCTTGAAAATAAATTAAAGCAAACATGTATGTTAAAACTGCTAATTCAATGCGAACCAAAAAGTGTTTTCCATGACAAAGATGGTATCAGTCACTCAGTATGTAGTTTTAACAATGTAAAAAAGTTTTAATATTTATGAATTTGATTATAAACTTGTCCATTTTGGTGGGACGCAGTGCACTTCTGCGCTTCTGAATGGCTGTGATATATATTAGTGATTCTATCATGTCGCACTGCCGCGTTGCGTGTACTTAGGACACAGTGTAAGTTGTTCTCTATATAATTTAGCAGCTTCCACACAGTTTTTCTGTGGTTTAGACAGCATAACTGAGCAAAACAAATCATCAAGTAGTACATTATCTGTGCAATCCATGCTGTTATTGTTTACATTTGAGAATCACCAATATGGCCATGCATCTGGGTGACTGACCAAATCGTGACGTAAGTGCAAACCCTCTTTATAAGATTTATACAGGTTTGGAAAGACTTGAGGGTGAGTAAACAATAGCAGTTTTAATTTTTGGGTGAACTATCGCTTTAACCAATGTAATAGTTCGGCTAGACACTAGAACCTAATAATTCAGTTTAAGTCAACACAAATGTAGTGGAATTTTAAACAAATCACATGGCAGTTATTTGACATGCACTTTTTTACCTTATTTTATTTACTTTGCATAGGAACAGTAATATAGATGAGTATTTTTCTTATGTTTCAGCCAGGCCTTATACAGTGAGTTTAGGTACTGTACTACTCACACCTAACACAACAAAATGTAAAAATATGTCACTCGAAGTAAATACAGATAGAAAATACTTTGTTTTACACTGGGTCTCTTATCAGAGTGAGACTTCCACTTCTGCCACTTCTGTTTTTAAAAGGTTTTCCTCAAAAACTTCTTTATCTTCCTGTAGATTATCTTTAAACAAGACACAAGCATGCATGTTCTTTTTTGGCAGAGTTTTTCGTTTTGATACCGTCCCGCCTTTTCTAATTTGGCCCAGTCTCCGTCTGATTGTAGAGTCATGAACTTTGACTTTAGATGCAGCAAGAGAAGCCTGCAGTTCCTTGGATGTTATTTCGGGTTTCTTTACGATTTCCTGGATCATTTTGCGTTGTGTCCGTGGTGAAATTTTTGTGGGTCGACCACTCCTGGGAAGGTTCATCACTGTTCCATATGTTTTCCATTTGGAAATTATAGTTCTGACAGTGGATCGATGCAGTCCCATAATTTTAGAAATAGCTTTGTAACCCTTACCGGACGTATGGTAAAAAATGACCTTTTCTCTTACATCTTCTGGAAATTCCTTTGATCGTGGCATTATTGCTGAATCTTTGTGCTGATTGTAATAGATTTGTATCAAAATCAGGTTGATTTTGACCAGTGCTGTAGGGTCAGTGTCGTTCCCAACCGCTTCTGCAAGGTATCTGCAAAAGTTATAAAAAGACTTAAACAACAATTATTGGAAGTACTGAACCCAAACTTTTGAGCGGCACATTGAAAAACCATCAAAATGTTCTTAATAAAGTCAACCTCAATCAAAAGAGGCTCCAAAATATGTGACCCTGGACCACAAAACCAGTCGTGAGTGTATTTGTAGCAACAGCCAACAATCCATTGTAAACATTAGGATATTACATAAAGATCATGTTCCATGAAGATATTTTGTAAATTTTCTACCATAAATATACAAAATCTAATTTTTGATTAGTAATATGCATTGCTAAGAACTTCATTCGGACAACTTTAAAATCGATTTTCTCAATATTTAGATTTTGTTTGCACCCTCAGATTCCAGATGTTCAAATAGTTGTATCTCGGCCAAAAGTGTCCTATCCTAACAAACCATACATCAGTGGAAAGCTTATTTATTCTTTTAGCTTTCAGAATTTCACAACAATAATTATGATTGGTTTTGTGGTCCAGAGTCACATATATGAAATATACACACACGTCTACTCTACATTGTTTTTAGCAACAGCACTTAAAGCAAGCGGCTGGTTAACGATCTCCACTGTAACTGACACCCAATAAAACGAAACGAAAAATGAAAAATAAACTAAACAAAATCTGAGATCTTCTAAGTAAATGCAGTTATAAGTAAAACGGTAATCTATTCACGTAAACCGTTTCTTCTTTCTGTAACTGCATGTTCTAATTGACATGGCCTCGCAAAAACTACACACAAACATTTAGGATAATCTTACCAGGCAGGTCTGTGTCCCATAAACTGAAAACATCCGAATACAGGACGCATTTTGACGCAAAATGTAAACTCAGCCGAGATGTTCTGGCAGCTGACTAAATTCCGTTTCATAAGAGTCATCAACGTGTCAACATAAGAGACCCATAGTTTCCACACTATTGTGGACCTTTTATATGCATACCATGCAGTAGCCTATGTGGCAAGCCGTTTTGAGATTTAATCTATTACCCGTACTAGTATCTATTTTCATGTGACTAGTACTTATTTTTTAGATGCTAGTATCTTTTCCATACTAGTGCTTATTCATTAGATAGTGCTTATTCTTTACTAGTACTTATTCATTAGACTAGTTATTAGATACTACTTCTTATTTATTAGATACTAGTACTCATTCATTAGATTCTAGTACTTATTCATCAGATACTACTTATTCATTAAATACTAGTATCCATTTAATAGGTACTCGTACTTATTCATTACTAGTACTTATTAAATAGCTAGATACTGGCACTAATTCATTAGATATTAGTAACTAGTAACTATTAAATAGATACTAGTAATTATTCATTAGGTACTAGTATTTATTTATTAGACACTATCTTTTATAATTATTACTAGTAACAATTCTTATTTTACTAGTCAGTTCTGCTTTTTTACTCGTCTTATGTTATGACTAGTCCAAATGAAACAGTAGAGTTCAATTAAACATTTTACTAGTAAAATAAAAAAATCTTACTAGTAACATTTCAAATAAGTACTAGTATCTAATAAATGTGTACTAGTATCTAATGAATAAGTACTAGTATCTAATAAATAAGTACTAAGTAATGAATAAGTACTAGTATATTTAATAGGTACTAGTATCTAATGAATAAGTACTAGTATATTTAATAGGTACTAGTATCTAATGAATAAGTACTAGTATCTATTTAGGTACTAGTATCTAATGAATAAGTACTAGTATCTAATGAATAAGTACTAGTATCTAATAAATAAGTACTAATGAATAAGTATGTCACGTAATGATAAAGGGTCTGGGTCCAAGTGCAGGTAAGTAATGATTTTTTAATGATAATAACAAAACTAAACAAACAAAAAGCCAACACGGCGTAACTGAACATAAACTTAAACATAAACTGAACAAAACAAGAACGAGGTCAAGAGCTAGATCAGGAACATAAAATAACATCAAGAACACAAGACAATGCAGACATGAATGCGGAGTGAGTAGTGGGATCTCTTATAGTCCAGATAGTGATTGTGAACAGGTGTGCGTGTAATCAGTGCAAATGACAAGACAAACGTGAACGATAGGGGAGTGCAGTGCCAGGGGAACAGCGACCTCGAGAGGCTGAGGGAAGACCCACAGCCCCGATCATGACAAAGTACTAGTATCTAATGAATAAGTACTAGTATCTAATGAATAAGTACTAATGCATAAGTACTAGTATCTAATGAATAAGTACTAGTATCTAATAAATAAGTACTAAGTAATGAATAAGTACTAGTATATTTAATAGGTGTCAGAATTATGTCTGTGTTTTGTCCTGTCCTGTTCAGTTCTCCTAGTGTTTTCCCCCCATGTTTCTAGTTCATTTGGTTTAGTCCCTGTTTTCCCCCTTTTGAATTAGTCCTTTTGGTTCCTTCTATGCCCATATTTGTATTTCCCCCTCGTTATCTTGTTAGCTTGTTTGTGACCACGCCCATGTTTCAGTGTATTTAAGAGTCTGTGTGTTCACTCCCCATTTGTCCGTCAATGATTCTGTTACCTCTGTTTGCTTGTTTTCATGTGCTCATCTTCTACTCCTGGTTTGTGTTTGTTTGTATTAGTTACAGTGTTTTATTTAATAAATCTTTATTCGTTCATCTACTCTGGTTCTCCTCATCATTCTCCACTCCTCAACCCCGCCTGGATCGTGACAGATTGACGGACCAAATACTGAAAGATGTTCCAGGAGGAGCAGATCATGAGGATTCGGCAGGCGGAGAGGCCGTTGGAGCAATATGTTGAGGAATTTTTGAGCGTTTGTCATCTGGTGAGTTGGAGTGATGCTATGGTTAACACGTGTTTTCTAATGGGGCTAGACGATGATCAGTTGTTCTGTTCGATTACTCCTGTGGATCGCTGCAAACCTGTTGCAGAATTTATTAACCATGTCCTGGCCCTTAATCATTCCAATTTTTATGTCGATGTGGAAGATTCTAATCTTCCCCCCATTAGAAAACACGTGGCCACTCCAGCTCACCATCAGCCAACTTCCTCTACATGTTGTTCCAACGAGCCCGCAGTTTCCGGTCTTCCCTCGCTCCCTCCAGATCTCCATAGCTCCTCCCTCATTGTCAGCCCAGATCTCGCGGCCAACCCTCCAACGTCATGGCCAAGTTTGATGGCTAGCGTGCTAGACCCACCATTGAGGTCAGTACGGGCCGTCACGCCAGCTCACAAGATGGCTGCCACGCCAGCTCACAAGATGGCTACCACGCCAGCTCACAAGATGGCTGCCACGCCAGCTCACAAGATGGCTACCACGCCAGCTCACAAGATGGCTGCCACGCCAGCTCACAAGATGGCTACCATGCCGGAATCTGCACGCAAGATGGCTGCCACGCAGGAGTCGGCACGCAAGATGGCTGCCACACATGAGTCTGCGTGCAAGATGGCTGCCACACATGAGTCTGCACGCAAAATGGCTGCCACACAGGAGTCTGCCCGCAAGATGGCCGCCGTTCCAGAGTTCCCGGCCAAGATGGCCGTCGTTCCTGAACCCTCGGCCAAGATGGCCGCCATACCTGAGTTCCCGGTCAAGATGGCCGCCGTTCCAGAGTTCCCGGCCAAGATGGCCACCATTGCTGAGTTCCCGGTCAAGATGGCCGTTGTTCCAGAGTTCCCGGCCAAGATGGCCACCGTTACTGAGTTCACGGCCAAGATGGCTGTCGTTCCTGAACCCTCGGCCAAGATGGCCGCCAAACCTGAGTTCCCGGTCAAGATGGCCGCCATTGCTGAGTTCCCGGTCAAGATGGCCGCCGTTACTGAGTTCACGGCCAAGATGAACGCCGTTCCAGAACCCTCGGCCAAAATGACCACCCAACCTGAAATCCCGGCCAAGATGGCCACCAAGCCTGAGTCTGCACCCAAGATGGCTACCGCCAAGTCAGAGTCTTCGCTGGTTCCGCCCAGCCTTCCAGTGACTGCGCCGCCAGGGCACCCTCCAGTGACCGCGCCGCCAGAGCGCCCTCCAGTGACTGCGCCGCCAGAGCGCCCTCCAGTGACTGCGCCGCCAGAGCGCCCTCCAGTGACTGCGCCGCCAGAGCGCCCTGCAGTGACTGCGCCGCCAGAGCGCCCTCCTGTGACTGCGCCGCCAGAGCGCCCTCCTGTGACTGCGCCGCCAGAGCGCCCTCCTGTGACTGCGCCGCCAGAGCGTCCTTCAGTGACCGCTCGCCCAGAGCCTGCTCTGCCAGAGTCTCCGCTGGGGTCGTACAGTCCTCCAGAGCCCGCTCCTCAAGAGCGCCGTCCAGAGCCCGCTCCTCAAGAGCGCCGTCCAGAACCCGCTCCTCAAGAGCGCCGTCCAGAACCCGCTCCTCAAGAGCGCCCTCCAGAACCGACGCTGTCTCCAGCGCGCCCTCCAGAGCCAGAGCTGTCTCCAGCGCGCCCTCCAGAGCCGGAGCTGTCTCCAGCGTGCCCTCCTGAGCCGGAGCTGTCTCCAGCACGCCCTCCAGAGCCGGAGTTGTCTCCAGCGCGCCCTCCTGAGCCGGAGCTCTCTCCTGCGCGCCCTTCCGTGCTCTCCTGTGTGGACTATACCCTAAGTTCCCCCAAGAAAATTTTGGGGGGGGGGGGCTACTCCCCTGATCGGCCATGGCTACCTGAACTGTTTACCCAGCCATGGCCACCTGGACTGTTTACCCGGCCATGGCCACCTGGACTGTTTACTCGGCCATGGCTTCCTGAGCCTCCAGATCCGCCATGGCCTCCTGAACTATTGTCCCGGCCATGGCTTCCTGAGCCTCCAGATCCGCCATGGCCTCCTGAACGATTGTCCCGGCCATGGCTGCCTGAGCCGCCAGATCCACCATGGCCACCTGGACTGTTTACCCGGCCATGGTGTCCTGAAACCCCAGACCCACCATGGCCACCTGAGATCCCTGATCCGCCCTGGAGACCACCTCTATGTCCTCCTAGCGGTCTCCAGGGCGCCCACCCTCCCTCCCCTTTGGATGTTATTAGGCGCGGGACGCGCCTTCTGGGGAGGGGGGGGGGGGTAATGTCAGAGTTATGTCTGTGTTTTGTCCTGTCCTGTTCAGTTCTCCTAGTGTTTTTCCCCCCATGTTTCTAGTTCATTTGGTTTAGTCCCTGTTTTCCCCCTTTTGAATTAGTCCTTTTGGTTCCTTCTATGCCCATATTTGTATTTCCCCCTCGTTATCTTGTTAGCTTGTTTGTGACCACGCCCATGTTTCAGTGTATTTAAGAGTCTGTGTGTTCACTCCCCATTTGTCCGTCAATGATTCTGTTACCTCTGTTTGCTTGTTTTCATGTGCTCATCTTCTACTCCTGGTTTGTGTTTGTTTGTATTAGTTACAGTGTTTTATTTAATAAATCTTTATTCGTTCATCTACTCTGGTTCTCCTCATCATTCTCCACTCCTCAACCCCGCCTAGATCGTGACAATAGGTACTAGTATCTAATGAATAAGTACTAGTATATTTAATAGGTACTAGTATCTAATGAATAAGTACTAGTATCTATTTTTTTTTTATTTTTTTTATTTGGAGTGCAAAAACATACATGGTAAATGCAGAAACAGAAACAACAACAACAGAAACAATACCAACAAAAAACAAAAACAAACAAAAAACTATACTAACAACAACAAAAAAACAACAACAATGATAATAAATGAGAAATGAGAACAAGACAATCTGAATAATAATAATGTATAAGTAGTAGTAGCAGTATAGGTAGTATTAGCATGTTCAAAAATAATAGAAATGGCCATAAATCGGAGTAACAATGACATGACAATGATGATACGGTTAATATTTTGTGATGACAGTAACAGTAATATCAATAATAACAGTAATCATAATAATAATAATAATAACAGCAATAATCCCAAGGATGGTGATTACAGTATGATGTTGTGATGATGGTAACAGTAATATCAATAATTATAATAATAAAATAATAATAATAATAATAATAATAATAAATAATAATAATAAAAATAAATAAATAAATAAATAATAATAATAATAATAGTAGTAGTATTAATAACAATAGTAAAGTTTGAGTTGTAACAATGATATTTTGTGACGATGTTTTGTGATGAAGGCAACAGTACTATTACTATTAATAATAATAATAATAATAATAATGATGATAATAATAATGATATAATCACAATAGTAGTTATCTAAATATATGTATGCAGGAAAATATACTAATGAACCATACCCAACACATACCACACCTGTCACAAACGGGACGACCAAGAGTGAGGATCCAAATGCAAGGCTTTATTAGGATAATCGTAGACAGACAGACAGGGTCGAAATCACCAGCAAACATCAACAGCGAAGATAATCCAAGATCGTAATCCAATAAACAAGCGTGGGTCAAAAGCCAGGTGAGCAGTCCAAAGCAAACAAATGAAATGAAAACAAGAAACAGGGAACTATGGCTAAGACTGAGAAAACAAAAACAGAACTATGGCTAGGGCAAGGGGAAAACAACAAAGAAACTAGGAAAACCTGGGAACGAGGAATAACGCTTGGTAAAGTCCGCAAATGCAAATCAATACTTCGCAGTGTGAGTGTGTGTGTAGCTGGCTTTTATGGAGGACAGACAGGAAGTAACCAGCGAAGCAGCAGAGGGAGCAGCAACAGTCTGTGAGGGGCAGGGCTCCCTCTGCTGGCCTGGTGTGACATAGCCCCCCCCCAAGGAGCGGCTTCCAGACGCTCTAAAAAAACAACAGGAAGAAACAGTCCAGGGGAGCGGTGGGGGGGCCAGGAGACTGAGGCAGAACAGGTTGGGCAAAAGCCCTCCAGAGCAGAGCAGGAGATTCAGGAGCCCTCCAGGGCAGGGCTGGAAGCGGAGCAGTCCTCCGAGGCGGAGCAAGAGGCTTAGGAGCCCTCCAGGGCGGAGCAGAGGGCGGAGCAGGAGGCGGAGCAGTCCTCCAGGGTGGAGCTGGAGGCGTAGAAGCCCTCCAGGGTGGAGCTGGAGGCGGAGCAAGAGGCTTAGAAGCCCTCCAGGGCGGAGCAGGAGGCGGAGCAGCCCTCCGGGGCAGGGCAGGAGGCGTAGAAGCCCTCCAGGGCGGAGCTGGAGGCGGAGCAGCCCTCTGGGGTGGAGCAGGAGGCGGAGCAAGAGGCTTGGGAGCCCTCCAGGGCGAAACAGGAGGCGCAGAAGCCCTCCAGGGCGGAACAGGAGGCCTCTAGGGCGGAGCAGGAGGTGCAGGAGCCCTCCAGGGCGGAGCAGGAGGCGCAAGAGCCCTCCAGGGCGGAGCAGGAGGCGCAGGAGCCCTCCAGGGCGGAGCAGGAGGCGGAGCGGCCCTCCGGGGCGGAGCAAGAGGCGGAGCGGCCCTCCGGGGCGGAGCGGGAGGCGGAGCGGCCCTCCAGGGCGGAGCAGGAGGTGCAGGAACCCTCCAGGGCGGAACAGGAGGCGCAGGAGCCCTCCAGGGCGGGACAGGAGGCGCAGGAGCCCCCCAGGGCGGAACAGGAGGCCGCATCATGGACTGGGACCTGAGGAGAGCAGAGACAGAGGAGGCAGACAGAGCAAGGAGAGAGGTAGAGAGTTCATGGGGGAAGGTGACCTCCCTAGTCGTGACTAGGCAGACGAGAACTTCAGGAACGGCTTTCGTGGTCGTGTCAGAGACGACAGGGAGCCTAGGCGGTGCAGGCACAGTGTGAAGCCTTGGCAGCGCAGGCAGAGCAGGGAGTCCTGGCGGAGCAGACAGAGCACGGAATCTTGGCGGAGCAGGCAGAGCAGGGAATTTTGGTGGAGCAGACAGAGCGAGGAGTCTTGGCGGAACAGGCAGAGCAGGGTACCTTTGTGGTGCTGGCAGAGCGTGAAGCCTTAGAGGTGCTGGCAGAGCGTGAAACCTAGGCGGAGCGGGCAGAGCGTGAAGCCTTGGCGGAGCGGGCAGAGCGAGAAGCCTTGGCGGAGCGGGCAGAGCGTGAAGCCTTGGCGGAGCGGGCAGAGCGTGAAGTTCCGCTATGTACGCCACCTCCGAAGGAGGCATAGGCGCAGCGGACATGCGTGCAGAAGAGCTCTCCAGAGCAAACTTGTGGGCAGACTCATGGGCAGAAGAGGCCACTAGGGCGCAGTGTGCAGCCCACACACTCAAAATGGCGATTGCCATAATAGGTAACGCAGTTGGCAGAGGAATGCCCTCCGGGTCAGTGGACGTGAGGCTTGGGAGCGTTGGCTCTGCGTGACTTGGGAGCGTTGGCTCTGCATGGCTTGGGAGCGTTGGCTCTGCATGGCTTGGGACCGGTGGCTTGGGTGAAACATGACCTGGCTCAGGGTGTTCGGGTGAGTTGTGATCTGGCCTGGAAGGAACTGCTGTGACTTGATTGGGCGTGACAGGAGTAGCAGTGACTTGACTTAGCTTTGAGGGAGTGGTTGTGACTTGAGTTGGCTCTGGGGGAACAGCTGAGACTTGACCTGGTCTTGCTGGGACAGCGGCGGCTGGACATGATTCAGGAGATACTGCTGTGTCTTGATGTGACTCTTGAAGTGGAGTTGTGTCTTGATTTGACTCGACATGAACAGTGACTGTGACGTGACTTGTCTTGGCAGGACCGGCGGCTGGTACAGGTTCAAGAGAAGCAGACATGGAATGAACAGGCTGTGGCTTGGCTGGTGTGAGCGCTGTCTTGGCAGACGAGACGTTAGTAGACGCTTGTTTGGCTGATGTGGCGTTAGCAGATGCTGGCTCGGCTGATGTGGCGTTAGCAGGCGCTGGCTTGGCTGACGTGGCTTTAGCAGATGCTGGTTTGGCTGGCGTGGTGTTGGCAGATGCTGGCTTGACTGACGTGGCGTTAGCAGGTGCTGGCTTGGCTGACAGTAAGGGACCAGCTGAACGAGCTGACAGCAGTGGGGGGTCCTCCAAGCTAGACATTAGTCTCTGATACGTCCTGGAAGGGTGAGAGTCTGACGCTGTAGCCACCATGTTAATAACAGACTCAGGTATGGCGGCCATCTTGCGTGCAGGTTCAGGCGTGGCGGCCATTTTGTGTGCAAGCATGGGCGTGGCGGTCATCTTGGGTGCAGGTTCTGGCATGGCGGCCATCTTTGCAGCAGGCTCTGGCGTGGCGGCCATCTTTGCAGCAGGCTCTGGCGTGGCGGCCATCTTTGCAGCAGGCTCTGGTGTGGCGGCCATCTTTGCAGCAGGCTCTGGCGTGGCGGCCATCTTTGCAGCAGGCTCTGGCGTGGCGGCCATCTTTGCAGCAGGCTCTGGTGTGGCAGCCATCCTTGCAGCAGGTTCTGGCGTGGCGGCCATCCTTGCAGCAGGCTCTGGCGTGGCGGCCATCTTTGCAGCAGGCTCTGGCGTGGCAGCCATCTTTGCAGCAGGCTCTGGCGTGGCGGCCATCTTTGCAGCGGGCTCTGGCGTGGCGACCATCTTAGCAGCAGGCTCTGGCGTGGCGGCCATCTTGTGAACAGGCCTTGGGATGGTAGCCATCTTGGGGGCAGACTCTGGAGTGGCGGCAGCCATCTTGTGATCGGGTTCGGGGATGGCGGCCATCTTGTGAACAGGCTTGGGGGTGGCAGCCATCTTGTGAACAGGCTTGGGGATGGCGGCCATCTTGTGATCGGGCCTTGGGGTGGCAGCCATCTTGTGAGAGAAGTCAGACGTGGTAGATTTCTTGTGAGCTGGGTCCAATCGGGTGACCATCTTGAATGCGGACTCAGGAAGGATGGTCATTCCGAAAGCTGATTCGGGAAAGGCGGCCATTTTGTGAACGGGCTCCTGAAAGGCAGACATCTTATGAACAGGCTTTGAACTAGCAGACATCTTGTGCTTTGACTCTGGGCTAGTAGACATCTTGTGCTGTGGCTCGAAGCTAGCAGACATCTTGTGCTGTGACCCTTTGAGTACTCCCACAGTGAACGGAGATCCACAATATAATAAGACAAAGTCAATAAATTGTACGAGGGTCCAACTAGGGTCCTCATCGGGTAAACATAAACTGATGTCAGTGTCCAACCCGCTCCAAAAACATTCCTTCAACATAAATTCGTCACAAGGTGCCAGGTGACTGTACGTAATAAATTCCTCAACATAACATTCGATAGGACGGCCATCTTAAAAAATGGAGCTGAGGAAACTTACGGGGTTGGACAGACTTCCTGCTGAATCCATTCTGAAGGGTGGTTCTGCTGGTGGATAAAGCCGCTGGATCCGGGTTTGGCGAAGTATTCTGTCACAAACGGGACGACCAAGAGTGAGGATCCAAATGCAAGGCTTTATTAGGATAATCGTAGACAGACAGACAGGGTCGAAATCACCAGCAAACATCAACAGCGAAGATAATCCAAGATCGTAATCCAATAAACAAGCGTGGGTCAAAAGCCAGGTGAGCAGTCCAAAGCAAACAAATGAAATGAAAACAAGAAACAGGGAACTATGGCTAAGACTGAGAAAACAAAAACAGAACTATGGCTAGGGCAAGGGGAAAACAACAAAGAAACTAGGAAAACCTGGGAACGAGGAATAACGCTTGGTAAAGTCCGCAAATGCAAATCAATACTTCGCAGTGTGAG
Source organism: Garra rufa (assembly GCF_049309525.1). Classification (NCBI taxonomy): domain Eukaryota; kingdom Metazoa; phylum Chordata; class Actinopteri; order Cypriniformes; family Cyprinidae; genus Garra; species Garra rufa. The sequence goes on from NC_133384.1 coordinate 17,990,068, forward strand.
TGTGTGTGTAGCTGGCTTTTATGGAGGACAGACAGGAAGTAACCAGCGAAGCAGCAGAGGGAGCAGCAACAGTCTGTGAGGGGCAGGGCTCCCTCTGCTGGCCTGGTGTGACAACACCTATCCGAGCTTCTGTGTCAGTGTGCATGTGTTTTTTTTTTTTTTTTTTTTCCTCCTTCCTCTTCTCCATTCAAGGCAACATTGTAGACATCATATGATGTATGTAAGTTTGAATTCAAGTGGTGCATTAAAAGAAGAGTGCGGTGCATTAAAATCAATATGTGGTGCATTAAAAACATGGGTGGTATTTGTTGGGTGCAGTTTTAATTTATTTATATTTATAAATTTTTAATTATGTATATTTAATGATGTAATCTTCAGAAAACTGTTACCGTCCATACAAAACATCATCCCATCAATTTATTACTTTTCAATGTTTCTCTGATATAGTGATACAATAAATGAAAACAACAACAATAATAATAATAATAATAATAATAATAATAATATTAATATTAATAATAATACAAATAATAATAATGAAAACACTCATGTTACTAATACCTTATATAAATATGAATAATATTTTGTGAATACTTAAAGATAAGTGTGTCAGATTTGTAAGAGTTGACTGAGGTCTGATGTTGGATGTTGCGATTCTGATGTATATGGAGATGAAAAATATTCTAGGGAGATGTATTCTGTAAGCAAATTTTTCCAGTGTGTTATGTGAATGGTGTTTCGGGATTTCCAGTTCAAGAAGATAGTTTTCTTGGCAATGGCTAGAGCTATGAGGAGTATCCTTTTGTTTGTTATTTCCTGATTAAGTGTTGATAGATCGCCCAGTAGACAGAGTGAAGGGGATAATGGGATGTGACAACCCAGGAGGTGGGATAGGGATTCAGTAACATCTTCCCAGAATTGTTTAATGGGTGGGCAGTGCCATGTGGCGTGGATATATGTGTCCGGGCTATTTTGTGAGCAGTGCACGCAAGTTTCTGATGTGAATCCCATTTTAAACAGCCTTTCCCCAGTGTAGTGTGTTCTATGAAGGGTCTTGTACTGTATGAGCTGAAGGTTGGCGTTTTTAGTCATGGAATAAATATTATTACAAATTTGACTCCAGAAGTCGGTATCAGGAGCAATAGAAAGGTCTTTTTCCCATTTGGTTATTGGTAAACTTAAGGTTTTATTTGAATTGGTTATCATTTTGTATAATTTAGAAAGTAATTTCTTGGGGGACGATATATTAACTAAATCTGCTACTGCGGAAGGAAGGTGAAGATTGATGGTTCTGTTATTGATTTTAGATAAGACAGCTGATTTGAGTTGCAAATAAGTCAAGAATTGATTGCTCCCAATACCGTACTTCTGGACTAGGTAGGAAAATGGAACCAGTTTGTTTGACTGAAAAATGTGATTAATATGTGTGATACCCTTATCTGCCCATTTATGAAAATTTAGTATTTTTTTGTTACTTGTGAAGTCAGGGTTATTCCAGAGTGGGGTGAAGTTAGATGGAGCCAGATTGGAGTTTGTGATTTGATAATATTTCCACCAGGCCGTCAGAGCTGAAGCTATTGTCAAGGCTTTGAAGCATGAGTGATGTTTAATGGACTGACTAAGAAATGGAATGTCTGATATGTGTATGTTTTTGCAAAGTGATTGTTCTATATCTAGCCAAATGGTGTCTGCCTGAGTGGGGTGAGTCCATTTATATATGTATTGGAGTTGGTTTGCTAGCGAGTAATGGTAAAAATGTGGTGCTTCTAAGCCTCCTAAAGATTTGGGTTTTTGTAAAGTGCTTAATTTTATCCTTGGTGGTTTATTTTTCCAGTAGAATCGGTTGATGATGGAGTCTAGAGATTTGAACCAATTGAGAGTAGGCTGTGTTGGGATCATTGAAAATAGGTAGTTTATTTTAGGGAGTACTGTCATTTTGATTATTGATATTCTTCCCTGGATTGAGATTGGTAAGTTGTGCCAGCGATTGAGGTCATCTTCTACTGTTTTTAATAAAGGAGTGAAATTGAGTCCATTCAGCTCTGACAGCCTGGAGGAAACCCTAACGCCTAAGTAAGTGATGTGACCTGTGCATACAGGAATGGGTGATACCTGGGCTGCCACATCCCATTTAGATTGATGTAGTGGAAGGATTAAAGATTTATTCCAGTTTATTGCATAATCGGAAATTTTAGAGTATGAATCAATGGTTTTAGTTATTTCTTGTAGAGATGACTGAGGATTTTGTAAAAAGAGTAAGATATCATCGGCATATAAACTAATCTTATGTTGGGTTTGGGGTGTGTGAATTCCTTTGATGAGTGGATTCTGGCGGATGGCTGCTGCTAAGGGTTCAATGAAGATGGTAAATAAAGATGGAGAGAGTGGACATCCCTGCCTAGTCCCCCTGTGCAGTGTGAAGCTTTGTGATGTTAGTCCATTGGTGTTGACTGTGGCTGAAGGTGTTGTGTATAAAATCTTAATCCAGTTAATAAACGACTCCCCAAAGCCAAATTTTTGTAGTGTGGTGAAAAGAAAGTTCCAGTTGACTCTGTCGAAAGCTTTTTCTGCATCTAAAGTGACTATGAGGGTGTCTAGTATCTATTTAGGTACTAGTATCTAATGAATAAGTACTAGTATCTAATAAATAAGTACTAGTATCTAATGAATAAGTAGTATCTAATAAATAAGTACTAATGAATAAGTACTAGTATCTAATAAATAAGTACTAGTATCTATTTAGGTATCTAATGAATAAGTACTAGTATCTAATAAATAAGTACTAGTATCTATTTAATAGGTACTAGTATCTAATGTGTACTAGTATCTATCTAATGAATAAGTACTAGTATCTTTTTAAAAAAGTACTACTAGTAGCTAAAGAATAAACACTATCTAAAGAATAAGCACTAGTATCTAATGAATATTTACTAGTACTTAATGGAAAATATACTAGTATCTAAAAAATAAGTACTAGTAACATGAAAATAGATACTAGTACAGGTAATAGATTAAATCTCAGAAAGGCTTGCCATAATTCTTGTTATGTTATTTTGATATGTCCTATCTAATGTGTGACTCTGGTCCACAAAACCAGTTGTAAGAGTAAATTTGTTTTGGTAGGATAGATTTGGTTTGGATATTTGGTTTGTTAGGATAGGACAATATTTGGCCGAGATACAACTATTTGAAAATCTAGAATCTAAGGGTGCAAAAAATTTTAATTACTGAGAAAATCGCCTTTTACAGTTGTCCAACTAAAGTTCTTAGCTATGCATATTACTAACCAAAAAATAAGTTTTGATATATTTATGATAGGGAATTTACGAAATAATGTTTTTTGTCATAAAAAAACGATCATTTTGACCCATACAATGTATTGTTGACTATTGCTACAAATATACCCATGCTACTTAAAACTGGTTTTGTGGTCCATGGTCATATATAAGTGTAGTTGACACTGGAAAAAGAAAAAAAAGAAAAAACGACACGACAAACGTTTGTTAGGTACTTCTTTTTATTCCCTTCCCATAAGAATAGCCACATCAATGAGGAATTCTCTTATTTTGCAATCAGGCCTCACACAGTAATGAGATGGATGAAAAGAGGTCAGTACAAATATCTCACGTTAAACAGCCAGTCGAGAACTGAGTTGCTCTAAATATAAAAAGTATTGTACTATTCATTCCTGACTTGTCAACATCATAACAAAAGGTAAAAAATATGCCCCCGGAGTAAATACAATTGTGATATTGCACAATAGTTTAAAGTACAGTATGTACAGTTTCACATACAGTGGTCATGCTGCCGTTAAAACAAGTTAATACACGAGCAGAATGCAATCATAATATGAGATACAGATGAGTAAATATAGTATATTGTTTACACTTTCACTCGTATATTTACTCATAAACAATAAAATGTCAAAGCCTTCTTGAAGTGCTGTGATCAAAAAAAATCGATATTTACATTTAATAAAAAGGCCTATACATGTGCCATATGACAGGCAGCACAACTGAGCCGTGTTCGGTTAATAATACAACTTTGTCCTTTTTACAAGAAACCTTCACAAAACATAAACTCAACATGTCTAAAGAGTAACACTGTAAAAGATAACTGAAAGGGGTCATATTATGACAACTAAAATGATTTCTGTCTCCACTACACATTCAGGTACATCTTTTTTCTTCACAGATTTTGGAAAATCCAAGCTTCCTAATACACATAGATGAGACACAACGAAAGGCCAGGTCATCTACAAAATATCCTCATAAAAATATATTCATATATTTCATTTGTTGTGAATCTTAACCGACTAGCTACCCTTACGATAATACAAAACAATAGTTAAATTGTCGATGTAAATGAGGGGTGAAGAATTTGATATTAGAATAGAAAAGTGTGAAACATCAATACTCTTTTACATTCTCACGAATCCATTATTCCTTTTCAAAAGGTTTGAAAATAAATATTTAACAAAGTTAACGTGGTTATAATCTAAAATGGGATCGTGAAACCTGTTTCAAAAATAATATTAATGTAAATTATAAGATGCATACCCACTTCTCGCAAAACTAAATAACTAAGAGAGATCAAATTTAGCTTAACGTCAGCGCCAATAGCCTAGTGGGCAAGTGCGTTGACATTTTACGCTATTGCGTTTACGGGTGTCCCGAGTTCGAATCCCAACTCAGGGATCTTTCCCGATCCGCCCCTCTCTCTCTTCAACTTAGCTTCCTGTTTGCTCTCAACTGTCCTATCACAATAAAAGCAAAACACCAAAAAAAAAAAAAAAAAACCCACCCAAAATTAGCTTGACATCTCTATGAGAGAATTATAATGAACTCAGAATTACTCCAATACATGGAAATCTAGATATTTAATATATTTAACAAATAATTACATATAAATCTGAGGTTCTAAAATCATTCTTTAAACCAGCCTCTCAGAGAATGGATCATTTGTATGTATCATTTGACATTTTATTCAAAAAGATAAAAAAAGTAATTTGACAAAATAAACAGTGCAATAACTTCCATTCCATTCTTAACACTTCTAAACTCATAAATGTCAGGTCTACTTTCTTCTCAGACAAATATATCAAATAAATTAAACAAAAACAGCCATATGATTTGTTGGGATTCTCCTTTTACCTATTCAACCAGTGTAAATTCTCCAGAGACGGCTGGCTGAATCCTAAAGGCACCTTGAATTAAGTCATTAAATTGGTGTCAGTGGTCCCACCATCTTTATCTGCGACTACAAACGCTGATGATACACGTTTGGGTTTTCATTTCCAAATAGATGTCACTATGCCACAGCTTGCATAAATGAATCACAGACAAAATGATCTCAAAATAACATCTTTATGCCATAAAACATGCCTTCAGCAAAACAAATGCTTAAGACTGAGAGGTGTTTGGCAAGGATCAATGAACTGAAGGCTTCCACAAGAAAATAAATGAGCATTGCTGTGCAGAAGGCTACAAACAGAGTGTCGCTTTGACATAATTCTTGGTGCATGCTTTGTTTTTCTTCTCCTCGCTGATGATATACAATCTGAAGTCATCTTAAACTCATATCTCTTTCGTTTGTGCAATGAATTAAATACAAATATTCATATAGAGCATTTAACATTTACAGTCTATCATTTTCCACACTTGTAAGATTAAGCAAAAAAACAAAGTAAATGTTTCAACTTACAAATAAAAGAGGATTTTGGCAAATAACGATGTTTCTGTTAAAAACAAAACAAAAAAAAGAACACATGGTGAAATGATTTATTAACATGTGATCCAGAGATTACACACTTTACACACAGATTAAAAGACGTCTGCCAAAACACAATAGAAAGAGACAAGCCAGTCACTATGTACAGGACAGTTTCTCAAACTGGTGATGAACTTGATCCCAAAGCATTAGTTCTGATACTCAAAAAAAGATTCTGAAAGAGTCTGTACACCCCCATTAGATGAACCATTCTTTCTTGCTTTCGTCGATGGTTTCTGTGAAGTTGGGCTCGGTGCCGATAATGGCCGCGTCGGCTGATTCAGACGACTCGCCCCCCTTGGCCTCGTTGGTGTGGTAGGTGCCTTTATGGCGGAACATGTAGCGGATCAGAAACACCAGGGTGCACAGAATAGTGAAGATCACCACTGCAATGATACCTGCAAGAAAAAGACATTCACCACAGTTAACAGAATAGTTGAAAATGTGCTGAAAATGTCTCACCTTCAAGGATTAGTTCACCTCTGAGCTCAAATTCCCTGATAATTTACTCACCCCAATGTCATCCGAGATGTTCATGTCTTCCTTTCCTCAGTCAAAAAGAAGGTTTTTGAAGAAAACAATCTAGGTTTTTTTTCCATATGGACTTTAATGGGGATCAATGGGTTGAAGGTCCAAATTGCAGATTCAATGCAGCTTCAAAGAACTCCACACAAGGAATAATGGAGGCGATGCACATCTACAACTTCACGTGTGGTTAGTTCTTCATGTGTACTCCGGTTCAAAATCTAATTTTCTCCTCCAACTTCAAAATCGTCCGACATTATTGTTTTACTTCTTTTTAGTAAATGGCGTAGATGAGTTAGACGAGCATTTGTGGTTAAAAAGTATGTCAGACCCCTGTTGAACTGTCTGTCTTGGTTTCTCCCATGTACGCCCATATTTGGTTTTCCTGTCCTAATTATCGTTTATGACCATCACCTGCCATGTTAATCAATGTCCCGACTCCCTTTATAAGTTTCTGTTCTAGTTTCTGTATTCGGTATTGAGGTTACTTTGCTGTGTGTCCCTGCCTTCTGTCTGTGGATTACTCATTAAAGACTTTGCATTTAATTCTACTTTGTGTTGCACATTTTCCTACGTACACCCATGTGTAGAAAATGGCAGATCGATTTGCTAGATAAGACCCTTATTCCTCAGCTGGGATCGTGTAGAGCCCTTTGAAGCAGCATTGAAACTGCAATTTGGACCTTCAGCTAGTTGATCCTCATTGAAGTTCACTATATTGAGAGTGAGTAAGTAAATTATTAGGAAATTTAATTCTGGAGTGAACTAATCCTTTAGAGCCATCCAAGATGTAGATGAGTTTGTTTTTTCATTGGAACAGATTTAGGAAAATAAGGCATTATATTTTGCTCACCTTTGCAGTGATTGGGTGCCGTCAGAATGAAAGTCCAAACAACTGATAAAACATCACAACAATCCACAAGTAATCCACATGATTCCAGTAAATCAATTAACATCTTGTGAAGAGAAAATCTCTGTGTTTGTAATAAAGAAATACATCATTAAAGGATCACTCCACTTTCAGAATAAACATTTCCAGATAATTTACTCAACCCCATGTCATCCAAAATATTCAGTCGCTAAGAAATTAAGTTTTTTTAAGGAAAACATTCCAGGATTTTTCTCCATATATTGAACTTAAATGGTGCTCAAGGGATTGAAGGTTTTTGCAGTTTCAATGTAGCTTCAAAGGAATTGGAATAAGGGTCTTATCTAGAGAAACTATCCGTCATTTTCTTAAAAATAATACTATTTATACAGTTTTAACCACAAACTGTTGAGCACCACTGAAGTCCACTATTTGGAGAAAAATCCTGTAATGTTTTCCTCAACAAAACGTAATTTCTTTGCAAATGAAGAAAGAATGAACATCTTTGGAGACATGGGGGTGAGTAAATAATCGGAAATGTTTATTTTGGAAGTGGAGTAATCCTTTAAGACATTTTTCATGAGATGTTAATTGATAGCCTGGAGTCATGTGGATTACTTGTGGATTTTTGTGACGTTTTGAAGCTGTTTAACCTCTCGTTCTGACGGCACCCATTCACTGCAAAGGATTCATTGGTGAGCAAATGAGTACTGCTAAATTTCTCCAAATGTGTTCTGAATAAGAAACAAACTACATCTTGGAAGGCCTAAGGGTGAGTTACTTTCAGCAAATTTTCATTTTTGGATAAAATATTACTTTAGCATAACAGATAACTTAAAATAAGTAATTGTTCATCTGAATTAGATAAGAATATGTTTCCATCTCACCTCCTATAATAGCTGAATTCCTATTAACTCCATCCGGTATCACTCTCTCTTCATTGAAGGGAAAATCAGCACCTGTAGGTGATTATAAATCATAATAATTATTAGATATTGTTGTTTTCATTTCAATTTTAGTTACAGTAATTTTGTAGTGGTGTTCTTGTCATTATTCAAGTGTTTTGGGGGGATTTACAATGTCATTTTTGTTTTTTAAAGATTATTGGAAAATGTTTTACAAGAAAATACTATTTCAGTTTTTTACTTTAAAATTTTATGTTTAATGCAATGTGCTACTTGCCATTTCTTCATAATTTTTAGTGAAATTTACTAACAAAATCTGAGTTAAAATTATTTCTACACCACTTTTTTTCCAGTGTAGTTTTAGTTTCTGTTAAAGGAGTAGTTTACTTTCAGAACAAAAATTTTGAGATAATGTACTCACTCCCTTATCATCCAAGATGTTTATGGCTTTCTTTCTTCAGTTGTAAGGAAATTATGTTTTTTGAGGAAAACATTTCAGGATTTCTCTCCATATAATGGACTTCTATGGTGCCCCCGAGTTTGAACTTCCAAAATGCAGCTTCAAACGATCCCAGCCGAGGAAAGAAGGGCCTTATCTAGCAAAACAATCTGTTATTTTCTAAAAAAAATGTACAATTTATATACCTTTTAACCTCATATGCTTGTCTTGTTTGTGTGTACTCTTTGTAGAGATTAAAAAGTATATAAATTGTAAATGTTTTTAGATTTACGTTTCGCTAGAAGACCCTTCTTCCTCGGCTGGGATCATTTAGAGCCCTTTGAAGCTGCATTTAAACTGCATTTTGAAAGTTCAAACTCTAGGGCACCATAGAAGTTCATTATATGGAGAGAAATCCTGAATTTTTTCCCTCAAAAAACATAATTTCTTTACGACTGGAGAAAGAAAGACATGAACATCTTGGATAACGGGAGGGGGGGTTATCTGTACATTTTTGTTCTGAAAGTGAACTACTCCTTTAACTATAATTACCCTAATAGACTGAAAATGAATAAATGTGAAAACAATGAACAGGTGGATATTTCCATTTCTGAGAAAAAAAAAATTAAGTTCTCTATGTTGAAATGTAGATTATTTTTTAAGAAGCTGCTGTGACTAAACAATTCTTCTCAACATGTTTGTCAGATACACAGCATATAATGATTCAATGACCAATTTTCTTCACAGAAACCATTTTGTTCACTAACTGGCAGTTGACCTTTTTACAAAATAGCAGGGCACAATTTTGGAAGGCCTTTTTATTTAGTTATGGCTGTGGTGATTGGTTTAAGTCGAATGTAAAATGTCCTACTGCTGTATTGAACTTTCGTTCAGTATGTGTTTCATGCTTAAATCAATCTGAAAGCAATACAATAGCTGGCAGTTAAGACGCACATTTAGGTGAGTTTCTATAAAGAGGTTTACAGCAGACAGATCTCGTTGGTCAGGTCAATGCTTCACTCTGGAGGTGCTGCAATCAATAAACTAGCATTGGAAATGAAATGTCTTTTACAGCACTCCTGGGAAATAATGCAGTAGTAAGAGATTTCAGTGCGTTTCTTAGACTTCAAGACCTTTTTTAATTAATTTTTTAGTTAATATTTAGGTTGTTAAATGTGCTGACCTGCGTCTAGGTGCCACGGGTCGGTTGCAGCAGACATGGGTGGGATCGTGAGGGGTGAAGCTCCGCAGTTGGATTCCACCAGTTTACCCTGGTGAGAGACAGGCACAGAACCGCGGGACCTGAGAGCGGCTTTCAGAGGAGCAATGCTGTTGAACTGCACTCTGGATAGGCAGCCCACAAACCCGGGTGTGTTGTATTTCTCAATAATCACCGGATCAATGTACCCAGTTTCTGCAAGAGATATAGATAGGAATCTAAAGTTAGACTGAAAGCATGAGAATAATCAGTATCGAAATGTTTGAAATGTCAGACAGTCTGAAATACAAGATAATGGCAGAAAACTGATCCAAGTCTTGTTCCGGGAAAAGTGTTCCATTTCACTGCAATAAAAGGATAAGATCAATGCATGTCCATGTATTATGTACATACATTAGATCTGCATTACAATGGGATCCTAAAATAAAACCTTGAGGGAGCAACTGTATCTGAACAAAGAATGTATCATTTTCACTTGAATTACAAACATGTTGATAATAAATTGCTCTCTGCATGTATGCCGCTCCCATTCAATGGAAATAATTTATTTGTTGATATAGTGAATATTTAAAGGAAAGGTTCACTTAAAATCAAAACTATGTACTCACTGTCATTTGTACAAACTTGAATGACTTTCTTCTTGATCTTTTAAATTTATCATTTGATTAAGTTTACAATTTTACAATTTATCAATTGATTCAGAAGTTTATTATTAGTAATTAATTAGTGAATTATGACATTGTGGTTTGATCCAGTGATTTTTTTTTTCTTAAAAAAAATCACTCAACTGAAATAATCTGATCTAATAATACACTAAAATTACACACACACACACACACACACACACACACACACACACACACACACACACACACACACACACACACACACACACACACACACACACACAAAGTATGAAGCAACAAACTAAATTAATTATATGCAATCTGAATATATAAATGTAAATCAGAATATAATTCTGAATATGCAGAAGTAAATCAGAATATATATTTAGAAATCTGAATATATAAATGTAAATTGTGAATATATACAGTAGTTATAAATCTGACAATATAGTTATAGATCTGAATATATAAATGTAAATCAGAATACACAGTAATAATTCTGAATATGCAGAAATCAGAATATATATTTAGAAATCTGACTATAAATGTAAATTGTGAATATAGTTATAAATCTGACAATATAGTTATAGATCTGAATATATATATGTAAATCAGAATACATAGTTATTATTCTGAACATATAGTTATAAATTTGACTATATAGTTATAAATTTGACTATATAGTTATAAATCTGAATATATAAATATAAATTGTAAATATATAGTTATAAATCTGACAATAGTTATAGATCTGAATATATAAATGTAAATTAAAATACATAGTTATAATTCTGAATATATAGAAGTAAATCAGAATACATATTTAGAAATCTGAATATATAAATGTAAATTGTAAATATATAGTTACAAACCTGACGATATAGTTATAAATCTGAATATATAAAAGTAAATCAGAATATATATTTAAAAATCTGACTATATAAATGTAAATCTGACTATATAAATGTAAATCAAAATATATAGTTATAAGTCTGAATATATAGATACAAATTTTAATATAATATAAGCTACTAAATTTACTAATACTAAACTGCTAAAATGATTTCTAAAAATTTTGAATATAGCTTAAAGCTTAGTAGAATTATTAACCAATGTCAAAAGCAAATTACTAAAATTTGAACTAAAATTAAAATGAAAACCGAAAATAAAAGCTAATTACAATTTTTGTTTAAATATTATAATACCAAATAAAATCTAATAAAATAATACTGACTGGTTTCCCACATGAGGCTCTTTTATAACTTCAGAGGGCTCATAATATAAGACTTATGTGCCACTTTCATGATATTTTAATTATGCTTTGTGAGTTTTTTGACAAGAGCGACCAGAACATTCTTCAAAACATCATCTTTAATGCGCTACAGCAAAAAGTATGTCATCCAAGTTTGGAACAACATAAAGGTGACAAAATGACAACAAACTTTAATTTTTGGCTTGATTAAACCTTGATTTCTGCTCAACAGTCCAACCTGATCTTTATACCTAATCCTCAGGCATTTTCATAAAACACTTAATATTACACTTCTACTCTTTTCTCTCCCCCCTCTTTCTTGTCTTCAGGCACACTGATGTATCCTGGTACCTTCAAAGTGCTGTAGATTTGCCTACCGAACCCCCTCCACTGAACACAGACAAAAGAGTCCATCTAACTGCTGCACATTACAGACGAAACCTCTTCAAACCTGTGTTTGTGAAGCCTCTTCAAAGAAGCCGTGGCGCACAGCTAAATTCAGCATTCTCTCACCACAGCCAGCGGTAAAGTACACACTGTCTCTACGGTAAAAGACCGCACATGAAAAACACACAATGAGAACAATGGATAAAAAACAAAGCTAGCTGTCTGTGTTGTGCATCAAGAACACCTCATAGGGATGATGGATTTTTTTGATTCGGAGTATCAGTAAAACAGCTTTTACAGCGTTATGCGAGAGATGACAGTTTATCAGAGATTCAAGGTTGTGTGGCATTCAGATGTAAATTAAGAATGCATTTCTGAAACTAGTTTGCACCAATAAACAAGATGCACAATAAGGTGTAATTTATGTGAATTTAGTCTTAAAGTAATAGCAGCCACATAAGCTAATAACCTAGCTGCTGTGATGTCTATTAATCAAAGAACAAAAGAAAAAGCAGGAAATCAATAACTTTTGTAGCTTTAAGGATTCATCGATATTTAATTTAGCATTTAGTGTTTGATCACTTTTTTCAATTTCTGTAAATTTCCTACTTGCTGAAGGGCACAGGTAAATAATGGCTTTATGTGAAGATTGTTTTAAGTTCAGTTAAATTGGAATATGTTATTTATTATAAGTCTAATAAATGTTCAAATTGATAGCTCTCAATAATACTGTAATGTTGAATGGCTATAGTCAAAGGTTAAATATTAAGAAAAAAAGAACAAATTCCTAGAGACATGAGTGATATATATATATCAGTGATACTCACATTCAGTCATAAAAAAATTAACAAATATTAAAACTATACTGTCTTTATGTTGTTTCCACATTAATTTGAAGATTGAATGTGAAATTATTGCAATATAAAAGTATATTTAAAAATTTTGCCACCAACTGACAGCACTCAAAAAAAAAAAAAAACTATATTATTAAAATGTAAAAAAACGTTTTTCTTTTTAAATATATTTTATATAATATATATTAATGCAATTTATTCTTGTGATGGCAAACCTGAATTTTCATCAGTCATTACTTCAGTTTTCAGTGTCGCATGATCCTTTAGAAATGATTCTAATATGCTGATGTTGTGCTCAAGATGTTGAATAGTTGAATGGAATAGAAAATTGTTAAATAGAAAAATTCAAACAACAGCATTTTAATAGATATCTTTTGTAATCTTAATTTACTGCCGCTTTTGATTAAATGTGCGACGATTTAGTGGCATGTTAAAATATGTAAAAAAATTGTAAGATTATGAGATTAAAGTCGTAATATTTTGAGAATAAAACCGAAATGACGAGAATAAAGTCAGATTAATATGAGAATAAAGTCAAAATATTTCAAGAATAAAGTTGAAATATTTTGATTATTGCAATATAAAAGTATATTTAAAAATTTACTAATGTTAGGTGGGATTAATCGCAATTTCAGAAAAACGTGTGATTAATTAGTTACTTTTTTAATTGATTGACAGCACTAGTAAAAAAAAAGTAAAACAATGTTATTAAAATTTAAAATAATGAGTCAAAATATTTCAAGAATAAAGTTAAATTTCGACTTTATTCTCAAAACATTTCGACTTTATTCTCGCAATTTCAACTTTATTCTTGAAACATTTAGACTACATTCTCAAAATATTTCGACTTTATTTCAGTAATTTCAACTTTTTTTCATAATTTCAACTTTATTCTCGTAATTTTGTTTTTTCCTCAAAACATTTAGACTTTATTCTAGCAATTTAAACTTTATTCTTGAAACATTTAGACTACATTCTCAAAACATTTAGACTTTATTTTAGTAATTTCAACTTTTTTTCATAATTTCAACTTTATTCTCGTAATTTCGTCTTTTTTCTCAAAACATTTAGACTTTATTCTCATAATTTTGTTTTTATTCTCATAATTTTGTCTTTTTTCTTGTAATTTCGCCTTTATTCTCGTAATTTTGTCTTTATTCTCTAAACATTTTGACTTTATTCTCACAATTTCATCTTTATTCTCGTAATTTCGACTTAATTCTCATCATTTCGATTTAATTATCATAATTTAGACTTTATTCTCATAATTTTGTCTTTATTCTCGCAACTTTATTTTAGTAATTTTACCTTTATTCTCATAATTTTGTTTTTTTTCTTGTAATTTCGCCTTTATTCTCATAATTTCATCTTTATTCTCGTAATTTTAATTTAATTCTCATAATTTCGACTTAATTATCATAATTTTGATTTTATTCTCATAATTTCATCTTTATTCTCGTAATTTGACTTTATTCTAGTAATTTTGCCTTTATTCTCATAATTTTGTCTTTATTCTGGAAACATTTTGACTTTATTCTCATAATTTCTTCTTTATTCTCGTAATTTCAACGTAATTCTAGTAATTTCGACTTAATTCTCGTAATTTCGTCTTTATTCTCATAATTTCGACTTAATTATCATGATTTCGACTTTATTCTCGACACATTTAGACTTTATTCTAATAATTTTGTCTTTATTCTCGTAATTTCCACTTTATTCTAGAAACTTGCCTTTATTCTCGTAATTCTGTCTTTATTCTCAAAACAGTTTGACTTTATTGTCATAATTTCCTCTTTAATCTCATAATTTCAACTTTATTCTAGTAATTTCGGTTTAATTCTCAAAATTTGTCTTTATTCTCAAAACATTTGGACTTTATTCTCGTAATTTCGGCTTTATTCTCGTAATTTAGAATTTATTTTAGTAATTTTGCCTTTATTCTCATAATTTTGTCTTTATTCTCAAAACATTTCGACTTTATTCTCGTAATTTTTACTTTATTCTCAAAACATTACGACTTTAATCTCTGAATTTCCATTTTTTTTAAACGGTGCACTAAAACGCCGTTGTATAAATGCATTCTTGTTAAATAAAAGAAAAGAAATTTTCGATAAACATACTGATAATATTGACAATTTATATTCTAGTGTATATAATTCATATTACACATCCTTAAACCTACCCTAAATTTAACAACTACCTTACTAACTATTAATAAGCATTAATTAGAAGTTAATTGAGGCAAAAATCATAAAACTTAATAGTTAGTTAATAGCTAGAACTGGACCTTAAAATAAAGTGTGACCTTAAAACAATATATTTTTATTGTAACATGTTGTAGGTACAATGTGTTATACTAATGAAAGCCAACAAACATTCGCTACTTGAAGAAATAATGGGCCAAAACACTAAAATATTCCACATACCAGGTCTCACTGGGGTAAAATGGGATTTTTTCCCCACCATTCAACAAAAAGAAATAGGCTCCCCACATTACTAAAGTCAACCTCGAAGCTGAATGCTCAGTAGAAAGTGAAAAAATGTGATAACATCCTCATGAATACTCCATCTCCATCTCAGATTCTTGCAGGCACAAGCCAGACAGAACACTTGTTCATTTTCAGCAATACGCCTATATGAATACCAATACACAAAATATGATCCGCATTTGTTTCAGCGATCTGTTTTTCAATGTGAAGCGAACAGAGCTGTAGAGATGTTACATCTGATGTGAATGATCTCATTAAATTCTAGAATATGAAATTAGAGGGAGTAATGTGAGTGTCTCATCACTTATATGAAAAACGACATCAAAGCAGCAAATTAAACGATTATCATTCTTGTCACATTCAGATCCAAAATGCAAACATGTTCAATGATTTAAAAGAACATAGCTACTGCAGAGAACCTGACTGGAAATCGCATAAAACCTTCGACTATTCAGGATCATGTTTGTTGTACGAAATATAGCACGTTGTGCTGTGTATTGGTTCCTCAGAGGCGTGAAACGTGGCTGGAATATTTATGAGAATTGACTGATTGTTGCGGCTGCAAATTTAGGTGGAAAGCTCTGGAGATTTCCCTCTCGCTTTTCATGATGCTCTGATTATTAGAGACATGCTGCAGTATTTGCACTTACATTACCCCTTGTTTTGTGCAAACTGGACTTCTATTACATGGTTTTTACCTTCTTGATGAACCATGCCATACTGCAAGCTGATCAGGGCTCAAATCAGCCCACAGCTCTTCTTTTCTCCAGCCGACGTTAACAGGGAGGAGGGAGCACTGCAGTTTCTTTGTTTCTCAGTGCTGCAAACTTTACCTCGAGTCATAGTTACAGGAACAAACAAACATTGATTTTTCACAATCCGGGCTTAAAGTTCATCATG